>NC_060267.1:56434267-56455820 GCF_021613505.1 Equus quagga
CGGGTCGCGGCGCGGGGAGGGACGAGGGTGCGCGCGGCTCGGGGCGCCGGGAGCCGGCCGGGGGCGGCGCTGCAGACCGCGGGCGGCCGTCGGGTGCCCCCGCCGGGGGCGAAGGGCAGGCGGCGTCCTCGCCCTCCCGCGGCAGCTCGGGCGCTCTGTCCCCGCAGGTGGCGGCGAGGGGGTGGCCCGGGAGCGGCCGCCGGCGGCGTGCGCGGGGACTGCGCGGCTGTCCGGGAAGCACGAGCCCCTCGGAGCTCCTCGCTGCCTCTTCCGCGCCCGCCGGGCCGGCGGGAGCCCTCTGCCCGGGGTCCGGCCCGCGTCCGCCAGCCTGGGGCGAGCGCTGCAGGCGCAGGCCTTTCCTCTTCCCGAGCGGGCTTAGCTCGCTGCCTGGTTTCCTGCCTGCGGCGGAGCAGGTAGAGCCCCGAGGGGTGTCCCGAGGTCCCTTTCGTTGCCCCTCCGCTCCTTAGGCTGCATCCGTCCTCGTCTTGGGAGAAGTGGGAAGGGACCTCCTTCTCCATCCTCTTGTGGAGTCTCGGTAGGTATTTGGCCGTGCACTCTAGTCAGAGCCAATTTCCTAGATATTTTCATCCTGCACGTCGTTGTGAGAGGTCATTCAGTTGCTTGGAGCAGGATTGGTTCCGTTTCACAGAGAGGAAAACAGGCTGCTCAAGCCGTGGGTCGGCTACCTGGCTGTGAGGGGGGGGATTTGCTCTCGCTTTCACCCCAGGCGGCCTTCACTCCTTTTGCCACCTGGCCTCGGTGGCACCAGCTTTCAATTGCTACCACCCTGGGCAGATTTCAGCCTAGTACCTGGAGGAGGAAAGCACAGGATCGTGTTACCAATCCCCAGAACTGCTCCAGTCGCCAAGGAATGTGCCCACCTGACGGAGCTCTGAGGGGACATCTGTGCCATGCCATTAGTGTGGGTGCAGGAAACTCTGGGTCAGTGGGGCAGAGTCAGGCTCCTGGCCAAATACGACCACTTGTGCACGCCTGTCGTGGAAGCTTAGGGTGACCCCTTTTGTGACTGGCCCTAAGGGAACGTAGGGCCCCTGGGAGCAGTGGGCACACCCTCGCAAAGTCAGAGGACCCTTTCCTGGATCCAGCCACTCCTGCTGCTGTCTGTTTCAGATTATCAAAGGCAAGACTCCCAATCGGAGGCATGGATGAGTGGGCGCCAGGCCCTGAGCTTGTGCCCACATGCCTGTCCAGGCTTACACACACAAGTCCGGGCAAACACACCGACCTGTGAGAGGTGGAGGCTGAGTGGTGGTTTTCCTACATTTCAAAATAGTGTCTCTTCTCTCTTTGACATGGATTTGCGGTTATAAATAGCAAGAAGCAGGGGGTGTGTCCCCTCCCGAGGAAAGGCAGTGCCCAGAGACTGCACAGTTGTCCGAGGAGCAGTACCCTGGGCTGTGCGTGGTGAAGCCGAGCCCAGGAGCCCAAGGAAGAAGGCAGCCTTCAAGCCAGCTCTCAGGCGGCGCTGACACCAGGGTGGGAGGTGAAGGCGGGGAGCAAAGGGACCTAAGGGGATGATGTGTGGATAAATACCTCAGGGCAGCCGTGAGCAACAGCTCCCCTTCCTTCCCTAGAGAAAATCAGACGGAGGGCGTGTGACACTGTGGGGTCTTCTGCCAGGGGCAGGAGCCAGCCCTGGGAAGAGCTCGCGGGCTCCCTCCCATCCAGAGGTTTCCTGCTTCCCCAGGCTCTGATGTCTTCCATCAGTGTGTGGGCGAGGGTGAGTGAGTGAGGGGTCTCCCGGGGTGTCTGAAACCAGTCCCCTCTTTAGTTCGTTTGGTGGTTGTAATATCTCCAGGGGTGTCTTACTGACTTGAAACAAGCGTTTTTGAAAAATTTTTTCCGTCCCCAAAGTATAAGTTAAAGGGATATTGCCAAATTTGCTGGGACCCAGAAGCTGTGAAAAGAAAGAAGTGGGGACTGTTCACCTGGCGTTTCACCTTCCTCCCACTCTGGTGGCAGCTGAAAGATTTTTAGTTTGCTCTTCTCCAAGGAGGGCAGAGGACCAGGCTAGTCTGTTCCAATTTTTACTTCCAGGACAGCTCTGCTGGTTTCTGGATTGCCGGGGCCTGGCATCTCTAGCAGGGAGGACGTTTTTACGTGAAGTGATATTGTCTTCTCTGAAATAAAACCCGGTATGTCCACAAATGCTTTCCTGTTGCTCTTCTGACTCTGTTCTCCCAAGCTGCTTTTCAAACTCCCTGTCCTTGATCTCCTTAATCGTCTAAACTGGGCTTCAGGTCCCGTTTGGTCCAGCCCCACACCTGAACACAGCCCTCAGAGTTGTGTGGTTGTGGTTGGTTATAGTGTTTGCAACTCCGTCAGGTCTCTCAAGACTCAGAACAGCAGTAGACATAAAAATCCCCTTGTGGGGAGAGAATACGGGGGCTCCCCACCCTCACCTGAGGACACCCTTGGCTGGTGTCTACTGAGCATCTTCTAACTGCATCCAGAGTCCAGAAAAACCCAGCAATGAGGATGAGAATAGATACTGTGATAAAGATGAAAAGACCTGATGGTTTGTAATCTGAGACACCTTTTCGAGTAAAAATACCCTTCTACCCATCTCTGAGGAGCGTGCGCCCACTCCCCCACAGCAAGTTGGTGGAGCTCGGACATCTGACCTGCTGTTTGGCAGAGGTCTGGCCCCACCTTCCCTTCAGCAGAAGCGCCGGCTGCTCTCGGAGCAGGTGGTGGCTCTGTGCCAACCAGGCCCTCTCCCCGCGGGCTCTGTTTACTGGCTAAATTTAACCCTCCGGCCCCAGCCTGCTTGGGCGCTGGCTGGCGCTCCGGCAGCATCTCCTGGCTTCTTTGCCCCGTGGTTGCAGTCGGGTCTTCTTGTGCTGCATGAATCCTCTTCTAGACTTGCTAAAGTTGGTCTTTCTCCTCCCTGCTTCCCCACCTCTGTGGCTGTCTTCCCTGCTCTTCCTCCTGGGTGGTTTGGAACCTGGTGTGTCCTGGGGGAGACTCCCCTGACGGCTCCAAATGCCAAGCACGGAGATTTTGGGAAACTGAGACTCAGGCTGCCACCGAAGGTGCTGGGGGCCCATGCTGACTGTACTCATGGCCCAGCCCAGCCCAGGGCTCTGGGACCAGAGCCCCTTTGAGCAAGTCCAGTGCGGGCAGCGGTGCAGCCCGTAAAGGCACAGGGGTGTTTTCTCAAAATTCCTTTTTGCACCCCCAAACCTGCAAACCCCGAAGAACCCCACCGGCCTATATGTCCTGTTTGCATCACCATCTTTTCTTGAAGTTTTGCCGGGGAGGTTTATTTTAGGGGGGCTGGAGGGGGCGCATTGTAGCTTCTCTTGAAGTCTCAGTTGCCTCTTCTGTAAAGTGGGGGCGTTGGATCACAGTGTCCTGGGGGCCCCTTCCAGCTCTAACATTCGGTCATTTTAAACAGCTCTAGCTAGTTCACTTTTGGAAATCCCTCTGCTGTGGACCAGGCCCGGGGGCGGGGAAGCAGCCAGTCAGAGGCGGTGCGTGCCCAGAGGGGCGGCCGGCCCAGCTGCTCTCACAAAGTCACTGTTTCACAAGTCGCGGTCTTGCAGGCAGGGTTTGTGGTCACGCAGGAGGCTCAGGTTGTGCTCCTGGCTTTGGGCTCCGGCCTGGCAGGGGCCTCTGTGGTTAGTCGGCATCCCGAGGGTGACGGCGAGCGTCTGTCTCCAGCTTCCGGCGCCTTCAGGGTTGGTCCCTGAGTTTCTCGGGGAGGCACCCAGCGTCCATCCTTAGGGTTTCCAGTCCTCTCTACTCTGCAGCTTCCTTTCCCCGAGGCCTGGGAAACGATAGCTGGGCTTAAGTTTAAAAAGGCAGTGGATTAAAGTCCTTGGTATACAAACTTTAGCCCCTAAACTTCACTTGAGAGTTATCGGGAATATTCAATCAGTGGATTTGCTCTGAGTCCTGCTGAGGGAGCGAAAAATATGGTCACAAAGCTTTCCTGACACCAGCCGGGGTAATCCTGTTTCCTGCTGTCTCGCTCTGCCTCCTTTCACAGAAGGGAGCCTGCTCGGGGAGAGGTCGGGGCGGCCCTGAGCTCTGTTACTGCTGCTGGACCCCTGCTTGTGGCGTCACCTGCGTCTGAACCAGGGTTCGTGCACTCCCACCCATTTCTCTTCCCCGGGAATACCCGGAGATGATAGGAGGCCTCCACTGCTGCAGGAGAGGAGGCTGGAGCACACTGAGTCCCATCGCAGACATTGCTAACATTATATGCCTCATCCGTATTCGTTGAGAAGTTTTTCCTGGGAAAATTGGAGTGATGAATTACTAAATACTTTATACAGATCTTTTTTGGGGTATAAGACCTGCAATCAAAGTAATTAAACCTTTAAAGAGATTTTATATATAAGTTTAGAACTAGAAAATGCCATATCACACTGCGGGAGCAGAGCTGGTGAATTGGCGGGGGTGGGGGGGTGCTCTAGATTCTACTGTCAGGATATTCCTTGAGACAGGAGGCTGTAGGAAGCTAAGACAATGGCAGCGAGGGCTTTGGAGTCAGACTGCCTGGGTGTGAGTCCTAGCACTGAGTAGACAGCTGTGCGATATTAGGCAGGCAGGTTACCTGACTTCTCTGTGCCTCAGTTTCTTCACTTGTAAAACAGAGACAGTGTCTTTACACTCCTCTCATACGGTGGCTGTGAGGCAGGTGGTGGGGCGGGTTAGACGCCCTGCCCTTTGCAGGACTGTGGAAGTGTTAGCCACTATGGCGCTGCTGATGAGGATCCAATGGCAGGGCAGCTAGAACTCCTTGGCCTCCTGCCCGTGACTTACTCTGCATTTAAAGATGGGAGCTGCTTTCTATGGGACATTAGCAGCACAGCCATGGCTTCTGTCAGCATGTGCTCCCCAGTTCTCTAAGGAAATGACTCTCGTGAACATGATGTGTCCAATCGGGCATAGATGCCATTTTGATCATTACATCGATGGGAGGAGAGGATCCCAGTTTGTGGAATGACCAGAGATAGGAGAGGACATATGTTCAGGGTTGGCTGTCATGGAGGGAGGGAAAGAGGGATACTCTTAATGGGAGAGTTAGATTCTGATATGGTCCTGTAGGTTGAGGATTGAGCAAGTCCTGGCTGAGAAGGAAGGGGTCTTGCTGACCCCATCTCGAACAAGTCTTGTTTTAACTAGGCAGATGCTGATAGATTCCCTGCATTTGGAAATCACGCCAAACCTTGACATGTTGTGTTTTCTTATTCTTGAAAAGGTAACCTCTGTGAAATCAAATCTGAAATAAGCTTTAAATATAAAGGGAAGGATCAGATTTGAGAGTTTTCTTTTCCCCTAGTCCAGGTCTGTCCATCACTGTGAGACAGGGCAGTGGAGCCTCTGTGTGAAGGAAGAACTTTCAGGGTCTCATCCTCAGGTGTCCCTGGGAACCAAGCTGATGGCTGAAATGAGTGAGGGTGGAGGGAGCATTTGTAATGCTATAGTGAGCAGAGAAAGCTCCCTGTGGCAAACGAGAGAGCGTTCCCGCCCCAAGGGATCCCAACTCAGACGTATGAAACTCACTGAGTCAGCCCTGCCAAACACCTCTCCCGGCTGGATGCTGTCCAAGACCTTCGTTGTGACTGTAGGGGACCTCAGGCCTTTCTCCAGAATGGAGGTGAGGCCTCATCTTGGGTGTTGGATCATGTCTTTTAACTTGCCAAAGCCCAGGGGCGACCTAGCTCTGCTCCTAACCTAATCTCCCAGCTTCTCTAAGGGAATGCTGTTTCTTGCAGAGGTATCAGATACGGAGTTACAAATGGGGTTTCCTACAGACTTTATGTATCATTCCTGATATTAACAAGGAGTTTTCACACTTCCCAGGCAATACCCTCCTCACCTCCACTGCACTTATAATACAACCCAGACTCCACACTGTGGTCTACCGAGCTCTGCATTGCCTGGCTCCTGCCCTCCTCTCCAACCTCATTTCACACCACTGTCTCTCACCCCCAGTTCCTGCTCCCGTGGGTGTACGTGATGCTGCATAAACAGCCCAGGCACGTTCAGGGTCTGTACACCTGCTGTTCCCTCTGCCTAGACCACCCTGCCCCTCTCCGTGCTCCATGGCTCCTCCTCACCCTTCAGGTCTCAGCTTCTCAGAGGGGCCCTGCTGTGCAGAATTGCCGCCCGCCCCCAGGCTCTCTGTCCCTGACTGTTTTCTTCAGGGCACTTATCACCATCTGTAATTCTCTTGTTATTTATTAGTCCTTGTTAAATGTCTGCTCCGCCTATGATTGTCTTGTTCTCCATGCGTCCTCAGAGCTGAAACAATGTCTAAGCAGTGCCTGAGCACAGAAGGCTCTCAGTAGATGAGTGTCACTGTTGATCTCAGGGCAGTGCGCTTTGTGATTGTAGCAAAGTGTAATTTCCTTGCTAGAAATAGGGCCATTTTGTCCAATAATTATGCCATCCTTAATGATTTTCTGATATAATTCAATGATGATAATTCAACGATAACCATTGAATTATTCGTATGACAAATCGTGGCCCAGGCACATCCCAGGTGCTGGAGATATATAGGTTCCTGACCTTCAGTAGCTTTTGTTCTGGTAACTTCTGCTACATACAAATAGCAAGTGTGCAGTATTCCAAAACCTCTCAAGTCTTTTATTCTCCCATACGCTGTGCTTAAGACCCATCTTGTGGTCATGCGCATCACGGTGGTTTTGGGCTGCAGTGTAGAGCGGAAATGCCGGAACAGCGGGAAGCCAGAGGGAGCTGTTCAGGCCCGTGGTGGGTCCACGAGAGGAAGTGCTGACTTGACCTCATGCACAAGCTGGGTCCTCGGTGGGCTCAAGGGGACCGGGCACATTCCTCCATGCTGTGTGACTAGTAGAATTCTTTTCACCCATGTGTGACCAGATTGAGAGATGATGAAAGAACTAGATTAGGAGTTCCGTGAGTGCCCCATCACCAGTGCCTTGCATCTCAGGCACTCAGTTGTCTACCTTGCCAGACTGTCATTCCAGACTACTGGCACCATTAGAAGTTACTAGAACTCATCTCTTTGGCCCCTGGTTGCTTGGCACAAGTATCCAGTAAAGCTTTATTGCGTGTAATTTGAAAAAAACTGGTAGGAAAAGATCTTGAGTTTGCCGTGGGCAGTCGCATCATTGCCTTCTCTTTGATGCTTGATCTTCATTTGGCTTCCAGGGCACCTCCTTCTTCTAGTTTCCTTTCTCCCTTACTGATAGCAGCTTTCCTGATTTTCTTTCTCTCCTTTGACCTCTTCTCTTCTATTTATACACTTTGATGGCTGTAAATACCATCTGCGCTCTTACAAATCTCACGTTTTCATCTCTTGCCTGTTCCTTTCCTTGACTTTCAGACTGGTGTATCCAGTTGCTTACGCAGCATCTTCTCTAGGAGATCTAAAAGGCATCCCAACCTGACCTTCTGACCTTTTCTCTTAAACCTGCTCTTTGCACAGCCTTCGCCATCTCCTCCTAGTTGCTCATGCCATAAATCTTGGAGTCATTCTTGATTTCTTTCTTTCTCTCGCTGCCCACATCCAGTGTGTCAGTGAATCTTGCCAAGTCTAATTTCAGAAGCTACCCAGACTCCTGACCACTTCCCACCTCCTCACCCCTCTCCTCCTGGCTCGTTCCACCAGCACCTCCCCCAGATTGTAGTAATAGCCCCCTAACTGGTGTCCTTGGCTTTGCTGGCTGCAGCGAGCCTAGTGAAACTTGTCACATCATGTGACTCTTCTCCTCAGGGTCCTCCGACGGCCTTCCGTCTCATGCAGGAAAAAGGTAGTGTCCTCACAGTGGCTTAGTAGCCTGAGGGATCTGACCCCCACTCCCCTCTGTGACCTCACAGTGGCTTAGTAGCCTGAGGGATCTGACCCCCGCTCCCCTCTGTGACCTCGTCTTTCCCCTCCCTTCGCTCCAGCAGACTGGCCTCCTTGCTGTCTGTGAGCCCACCAGGCAGGCTTCTGCTGTGCGCTTTGCACCTGGTTCTTCCTCCTGCCCTTCCCTCCTCTCCATGCTCCCCACTCAGACCTTTCATCAAATGTCACCCCAACAAGGTCTTCTGTGACTTCCCTATGTAAATTGCAATCCTTCCACCCATTTCTGAGGCCCCTTCTCTGCTTTATTTTTCTCCAGAGTTCTCCACTGAACATTTGTATCTTTATATCTTGTCTGCTTCCTCTTACTGGAACGGAAGCACCGCAAGGGCAGGGCCGGCTGTCTGTTCACTGTTGTATCTGGAGCACAGGGACAGTGCCTGCACATAGTGGGTGAAGGAATTAAATGAGTGGATGACAGGGCCCTCGTGTTGGCCCGGACAAGTCTGACCTCGAGGGGGTAGTACTTCCTCTGGTCTGTAGCTCCTTGTCTTTCTCCTCTTCCCCTAGCCAGGTCCCAGAGGGGCAGCTGGTGAGGATACGTGGTCCTAGGACATAGCTCTGTTTGTTATAACTGATTAAGTTAAAACATGTTCACTGAAGAACATTGAATTTTTTTCATTTTTTCAAGTCATTCGTATTTTCATTCATTTTTCATGAAGAAAAATAAAAATGAGAATTCCAAGTTAATCGTTGATAATATTTCAGCACATCGCTTTTCAGTCTTTTTGACACATATCTGTACAAGGACATATGTATTTTCAGACGTGTAGGTTTCTTACGTGCTTGTCTCCCTTCTGGGTGGCAGTGTTCTTATCTTCAGTGCCCACAGGGCCTGGCCAGTAGCAGGTGCACAAAAGTGTAGGTTAAAGGAAGGGATGAACACGTGTGTGCTTGTTTCCTGGTGGAGCAGTCGTCTCTGTGCAGAGCCAGGCACAGTGGTTTCTTTGGCTCATGAGCTGCACGGTGAGTGTAACGTCTTTACCACTTTTGTTTCCTTGTGGTTCTAAAACCGTTTCCAAACCTCGGTACTATTGATTGTTTTGGACCTGGTAGATCTGTGTTGAGGAGGCCTGTCCTGTGCATTGTAGGATGTTTAGCAGCATCCCTGACCTCTACCCACTAGATGCCGGTAGCACCCGCCTCCCAGTGATGACAACCAAAAATGTCACTAGACATTGCCACGTGTCCCATGGGGGGCAAAATTGCCGCTGGTTGAGGACCACTGTTCTAAAGTGTCTCTGTTTTTTTCCTGACAATCTTTCTTTATTTTACGTTTCTCCTCAATCCTTAGGAATTGTTTTCCATTTTGCATTCTGTGTCTGTGCTACAGCCTGAGTGTGAGCCCTTATGCATCAGATGTGAATTGTGGCTGCCGCTTTCTCTCCAGCTTCTGTCCCTGGTCTGCTTCCCACAAGGCATCGCCGCCCTGGCTCCCAGCGTGATCATGCTGCTGCTCCAGGTCCCTCTCTTAGTCAAATTCTTGAGTGACTCCTCATTTCTCTGCTGAAGTCATAGAATATCTTTACTCTGGTG
Source organism: Equus quagga (assembly GCF_021613505.1). NCBI lineage: Eukaryota > Metazoa > Chordata > Mammalia > Perissodactyla > Equidae > Equus > Equus quagga. Next base: position 56,443,671 of record NC_060267.1, read on the forward strand.
TTCAATACCCTTCAAAATCTTGCCCTTGCCTGCCTGTCTCTCCTCCTGCTTCCCTGCCTTGAGGCCAGATGAGAAGCCCTGCTTCCCACCGACTGTTTGCTCCTGCCACGTGCTCGTCTCGGGACCCCTCCCCTTTCCTTCTCTTCCTCCTCGTAGCTGCCTGTTCTTCAAAGTACAGCTCAGGTCCCACCTCCCTGATCACCTCTGTCAGAAACGATCTCTCTGTGGCTGGGAGTTGGCTCCCCGAGGGGCTGTGCCGTTTCAGAGGACATTCATTATGATGGCCCTTTTCACATCTTGTCTTACGTTGGAGTTATTTGTGTTCACATCTTGTCTTCACTGCTAGCTTCCTGGCTGGATAAACTGCCTTCTCCAGTGGATCTTAGCTCAGTCACCACATGCAGCTAGGAATCTCCTTAGAGAGATGAATGGCCATCCTCCTCATTAAACTGGTTCCCAAATTGAGGGAGGGGTCCTGTAGCAGGAGGGCTTTCGTTATTTACTGTGGAGCTGTTTACATAGAATATCAGCCTCCCAGACTTCAGTTTAGTCTAGTAGCAATTTTCAAGCTTTTAAAAAAAGCTTTTGTTTTCCGTACTTTGTCGCCTGTCCAGTGGAAGCACATGGCCTTTGGGGGCAAGTGGACTTGGGTTTGAATCTTGACCCAGCCATTCACAACCTGCTTGACCTCCCCCAACTGTTTAGCTTTTCTGAGTTCCCAGTTCTTCATCTTCTAAACAGGGATAGTAATGTCCGACTCATAAGTTATTGTGAGAATTCAGTATGATAATTTATGTGAATTAGGGCAATTCCTGACACATAGTAGTAACCTTCTTTATTGAAAAAAATGAAAGCGTCAAGACATTGTCACCTAGATGCTCCAAATACCTGCTCAGAGTTTGGTCCAGAAGAGTTGAGTGTTTTAGAATTTGGTTTGTTCTGACACTGAGGAGACAAAGGAGACCTGAAATTCACTTCTGTGACGGCCACTTTTACCAAAGAGCTGTTGAGAGCTTGGTAGGTCTGGGCTCTTGGAATTTTCCTAGAAGGAGCCAATCTGACAGGTGGGTTCCTGGATGGCAGAAGTGATCTTTGTCCCTCACTGCCCCCTGACAGTGCCAGCAATGAGCATTGTTGCCACTCAATAATATTGATAAATTACTTATCTAGTGACTTCTAAGTAGGTTATAATCCCCAGTTGGAGAAAGCTGGTCTTGAATTACCGTATTTCATCAATACTAAGACATGTTGTAACATATCAGAGATCAGGATGCATCTTAAAATCAATGTGTCGTGGTTTAACTGGGAGTACTTCTCTTTCTTAGAGGTGTAAAATAATGGTGCGTTTTCGAATCAGTAGCTTCTTAGATTTGGTGAGATAAGGTAATGTCATTGGTCACTGTTTGCTAAGATGACCTGTTGTCATTTCCTGGTGCCTGCCTGGTGTTCCCTTGGAATAGTGCTTCTGTTCTTTTACCAAATAGAGCATTTATACTGTCACCTTCCTGATGAACATCTATTGACTCAGAGTTAATACTGAGATAAGAAATTCTAGACAAAGACCAGATGTCCCATGGACCCTGTACCCTGATGCTCCAGGATGCTCACCTCCCTGCAGTCACCTGTGAACCAGAAGTCTGGGATTACTGCCCCTGTGTCCCAGGGATCTAGGGCAAAAGATACCTTGGACAAGTCTCCCTTTCCTCATTTGTAAATGGGTTCACAATGTCCCCCACCTATCTCACAGAGTTATTGTAGGATTGAGACGGTGTGTATGAATGTGGTTTATACCCAGTGTAAGACGCTGAGCAGACTGGAAATGTGACCCAGAGACTTTTTAAATCCACTCACAAAACACAGCCCCAGGTGACTCCACAGTGATTCATACCTGGCACTTGTCTCCTTATGTCTCGATTTCCAGGACAGAGTCTTTAAAAACCTTGTAGAAGCTTGTCTGGTGAGGTGAAACAGTATCCCAAAGGGTCAAAAAGAAGTTACATCCTATACCTCTACAGTACAAGCTTTTTTTCCCTCTTTTCATATTTTCCTATGTCCCTGCCTTGGCATTGGAGAGTATTTCTGATAAAATCTCATTGATGTTAACACAAATATCTTTATCACGAAAGAGTAAGTCTAATCTCTTAGGCACAGTGCTTAAGAAATCAACTTCTGCAGCCCAATGGGTGCTGGCTCGATTCTGGTCCCAAAACTCACCAGCAGTGTGACCACTGCAAGAGGTAACCTTGAGCAAGTTATCCAAACTCTCTTGACCTCAGGTTCTCATCTGTTAAAATCCTTAATGGGCCATGGTGAGGATTAAACGAAATGCATGGAGAGCACTGAGCAGGGCTGTGCACTTAGAAAGCTTTGGTAGATGTTCGCTCTAATTATGCTTCTAAACAACCACAAAAAATGCTGTTGTGCAACTGCCAGCGACTGGTTCTGCTGACATAATCAAAAGCTTGGCTATGTCTGGAAAGAAGAGAAGAGCTAGAGTTGGTGTTATTTTCATACTTAAGCATGGCGTTAATAAGCTACACAAGCGTGTAATCTGACCTCAATAACATTGCATTTTCAGATACATAGTTTGTTGTACTGTAACCAAATCTAGAGAATCCTGGTGAAAACCTTACCCGGCAGCTTTTAAATATTTTCTTTCAAGTGAGATTGTTGCAGTGTATTGTTACCATCCCATGCGCTGAGGAAGAGTCTTAAGCGGCATCTTCTTTTCATGCTTTAAAGCCTGGGAGGTCTGCTTCTGAAAAAGTGTCATCCACTTGCTTCCACGATCTGTTTGCGTTTGGGGGTTAGGGAAAGTCTTAGCAGCGTCAAAACTCATAAGCTTCGTACCTTCTGCCCTGTTTCTTCACATGCTGCCCTGTGTCACCACAGCTGAATGCTGCGACTGCTGCTTACTTTTTCTTTTTAATCAACTTTATTGAAGTATAATTTGCATACAATAAAATCCATACACTGTAAGCGTACAGGCAATACATTTGGACAAATATACACAGCCGTGAGACCACCGTCCCAGTGAAGGTGCTATTTCTTCTTCTCCAGAAAGTCCCCTGGTCCCTTTATAATCTCTACATGCCCTCTGCCCACCCCTGCCTCAGGCAACCACTGATCTGATTTATGTTATTCTAGATTAGTTTTACCTGTTCTAGAATTTCACATAAATAGAATCATACTAGAATTCTCTGTTTCTTTCAGGTCTTTGGTGTCTGGCTTCTTTTGCTCAGCATAACATCTGTGAGATTTTTCCATGTTGTTGAGGTATTAGCAGTTTATCCCTTTTTATTGCTGAATAGTATACCATTAAATGAATATGCTATAGTTTGTTTATTCACTTTGGATGAACATTTGGGTTATTCTAGATTTTTGTTAATATGACAATCTCTGTCTTTTAATTGGGATGTTTAGTCTATTTACATTTAGACTTACAAAAATGTTGCAAAAATAGTTTTGAGAATTCCTGTATACTCTTCACTTAGTTTCCCCTAATGTTAACATTTTACATAACCATAGTACAATTATCAACAAGAAATTAACATTGTTACCGTATTATTAAGTAATTCACAGATCTTATTCCAGTTTCACCTATTTTTCCCTGATGTCTTTTTTTTTAAAAGATTTTATTTTTTTCCTTTTTCTCCCCAAAGCTCCCCAGTACATAGCTGTATATTCTTAGTTGTGGGTCCTTCTGGTTGTGCTGTGTGGGATGCCGCCTCAGCATGGCCTGATGAGTGGTGCCATGTCCACGCCCAGGATTTGAACTGGGGAAACCCTGGGCTGCTGCAGCGGAGCACGTGAACTTAACCACTCAGCCACGGGGCTGGCACCAACCCTGATGTCTTTTTCTGGTCCCAAATCCAATCCAGTATCTCACATTGAATTTAGTTGTTGTTTCTCCTTAGTCTCCTCCAGTCAACGATGCTTCCTCTTTTGTGACTTTGACACTTTTGATGTGTACGTTTATGGAATGTTTCTCCCTCAGTTTGGGCTTGTCTGATGTTTTCTTATTTCTGTTGTGGTTGTGCATTCCTGGCAGGATCACTACAGAAGGGATGTGCCCTTCTCAATGCATCATATCAGAGGGTCATGATGTTGGCATTTCTTACTTGGTGACGCTAGCTTTTGATTGTTTAATGTAATTTTTTCTTTTTTTTTTGAGGAAGATTAGCCCTGACCTAACATCTGCTGCCAATCATCCTCTTTTTTTGCTGAGGAAGACTGGCCCTGAGCTAACATTCATGCCCATCTTCCTCTACTTTATATGTGGGACGCCTGCCACAGCATGGCTTGATAAGCGGTGCATAGGTCCATACCTGGGATCTGAACTGGCGATCTCTGGGCCACTGAAGCCAAGTGTGTGAACTTAACCACTGAGCCACCAAGCTGGCCCCTCATTTAATGTAATGTAATGTAATTTTTCATATGGTGTGGTTAAAGATTACCATGTTGCTGTTTGTTTCCTGTTTCTCCCCTCCCCTGCTTTGCGTGTGTGTGTGTGATTGCTCTAGAGACAACTGTATGCGTCCTTCACCAATCAGTCTATTTGGAGTACCTCTTCACAGTCACCTGACTTTTTTTCTCAGCTTTTTCCTATTTATTTATTTATTTATCGTGTAGAGATTTTTGATAGAATGTTGGGCATTGTGATAATATGTTTTAAAGACTCTGGATTTTGTTATCATTCTCTGAAGTGCGTTGTTCTTATTTTGGCAGACAGTTGAATTACTGGCTGATGACTTTTGCCAGTGTAGGCTTGGTGTGACACGTTGTTAGTGTGGATCTGTGGAAAGCACAAACTTTAACTTGGCGGGACTGAGATGGTAACTCCATCTTTCCTGCAGGTTTTGTTAGGGCTTGGTTTTAGGTTTCATAGATTGGGTCTGGAAGAGATCTTTGTCAAGGGCATGTCCTTATTCCTCAGGCATGTTTCAGCTGGATTCCAGGGATAACTGCCACTACCTTCTTCGTATATATGATGGTTTTATTGAGATACAATTCACATACTAGACAATTCACCCATTTAAAGTGTATAATTCTATGGATTTTAGTATATTCACAGAGTTGTGCAACCGTCACCACAATCAATTCTAGAACATTTTTATTCCCCCCAAAAAGAAACCTCATACCCATTAGTGATCACTCTGTTTTACCCCAACCCCCTACCAGCCCTAGGCAACCACTAATCAACTTTCTGTCTCTATAGAGTTGCGTATTCTGGACATTTCATAGAAACGAATCCTATAATATATGGTGTTTTGTACTGGCTTCTTTCACTTAGCATAATGTTTTCAAGGTTAACCCATGTCGTAGCATGTCTCAGTACTTCATTTCTTTTTATGCCTGAATAATATTCCATTGTATGGTTATACTACCTTTTACTTATCCTTTCATCAGTTGATGGACGTTAAGGTTGTTTCTACTTTTTAGCTACCATGAATAATGTTGCTGTCAACATTTGTGTACATTTTTGTGTAGAAATATGTTTTCATTTCTTTTGGGCACATACCAAGGAGTGGAATTGCTGGGTCGTTTGGTAACTCTATGTTTAACCTTTTGAGGAACTGGTAGGTTGTTTTTCAAAGTGGCTGTGCCATTTTACAATACCACCAGCAGTGTATGAGGATTCCAATTTCTCCACCTCCTTGTCAACACTTGTTATGATCTGTATTTTTTATTATAGCTATCCTAATGGGTATTGCTAAGGACTGAATTCTGTTCTCCCCACATTTCCGTGTTGAAGCTCTGACTCCCAATGTGGTGATATTTGGAGATGGGGCCTTTTGGAGGTAATTAGGGTTAGATGAGGTCATGAGAGTGGAGCCCTTATAATAGGACTAGTGCTTTTATAAGAAGAGATAGCAGAGTGTGCTCTCTCTGCTATATGAGGACACAGTGAGAAGGTGTGCTATCTGCAAACCAGGAAGAGAGCCTTCACCAGAACTCAACCGTGCTGGTAGCCTGATCTTGGACTTCCAGCCTCCAGAACCGTGAGAAAATAAATTTCTGCTCTTTACACTACCCAGACTATGGTATTTTGTTATGACAGCCTGAGCAGACTAAGACAAGTATGAAGTGGTATTTAATTGTGGTTTTGATTTGCATTTCTCTCATGTCTAATGATGTTGAGCATCTTATGTTATTATGTGCTTGTTGGCCATTTGTATATCTTCTCTGGAGAAATGTCCATTCAGATGCTTTGCTCATTTTAAAAATTGGATTATTTGTCCTTTATTTATTGAGTTGTGAGAGTTATTAATATACTGTAGCTTATCAGATATATGATTTGCAAATATTTACTCTTGTGGGTTACTTACTTTTGGGTGCATTGTTTGTGCCACTAAAGATGAAAGTTTGAAGCATGTTAAGCAACTAATACAGGTCTCTGAGAGACCCTGCATTGGTTATGGATAGAGAAAGTAACCTGAGCATCTTTAGAAAATCCAGTCAGGCTATTATAAATTGACAAAATTTAAATCTTCATATATTTGGAGTATTTAATGTTGTTTTCTTGTATAGTAAGTAGGAAATCCTGTAGTTGTCACTACCTAATATCGCTAGGGTTCCAGGAGCTCAGAAGCCTAGGGACTTGCCTTTGTGCATCAAAGCCCCATTGACGGTTGGCTTGTTGAATGGGAGCAGTGGCTGAGTGAGGTGCTCGTGGTTAGAGCTCAGGGACCTTAGGGATGTTCAAATTCCACAGTAACTTGAGCTTTATGCTTTTGTGTCTTCGCACAATTTTAGAAGCTTAGGGGTGAATAAAAGTCCTCTGGAAAAAAGTCAACTTTTTGGAATGGAAATGTGTATAATTATGTGTTATGACAACTGTTCTCTCCCTTTTCCCAAAATACTACATGGCGTATGTCTTTTAAGTAAGTGCGAATTGAAATTAATTTAGTCTTGTATTTCATGATACCTCTTAAGATAAGTGGAGCTAATTAGAGATAACACAGAATTCTAATTGAGTATTATCGTCTTGTTGAATATTTTGAAAAGCATTTCTAGGAGTCGTATTTCAATGGCATGTCTGTCATTGGAGGGGAGTCAAGTCTCCCATGCCAGGCTGCTCTTTCCATCAACTAGCAACCTTGTACTTTATGGGAATCACTTTCCAAGAGCAGGTGATAATGTGACAATGCTTTGCACGCGTGTGTGGACTCAGGCGAGTCATTTGCATGGTGGTAAGAACGCTTTGTGGTGCTTGAATTAAAGATGCGGTGGACGAGTCCTGACATGGAGCGATCTGGATTTGAGAACTCGCTGTCTGACCTCAGGCCAGGGCTCACCTTTTGTAACAGTTTCCTCAGGAGCTAAGGCGTGATCCCATTGGTGATGGGATCAAATGAAGTCACACATGCGAGAGGACCTTGAAAACTGCCCTAGTTTCCACAGAGGCGAGGGATCATAGGAGGTACCGTTGTGGCTTTTGCCGCCCTGTTGCCCCGATTGTCCAGGTCAGACTGGGGCAGTAGGAGAGCCAGGGGGCCTGAGGGAAGGAGGGCGGGCACGTGTCGCTTGGGGCTTTTACCAGGTCTCCAAACGGATCGGCGACGTGGCCCCCAGGTTGTTCGGTCCAGTCCTGTTTGCTGGCTTTCTTCCTCACACGGAGCTCCCCTGGGCGATGTCTGCGCTCTCAGGAGCCCTGTGAATCCTGTGTTCTTAACTGGCTGCCGTTTGAGACTGCAGGGACCTGTCAGCATTTCTGAGGGGAGGGCCATTTAATCCGGAGGGAGTTTCTCCTTGGCCCTTGCCCTGGGGACACATCTTCTGTCAGCCGCCCCGTGTTAAGCATGCACACCTCGGGTTCAGGACTGAGGAGAGTCCACGAGGGGAAGCGAATTAAATGAATTCCTGCGGAGAGCCGGTACCCGCCAACACACTGCACTTTCTTCAGAGGAGAATACAAACCCTTTTCAAGACAGATAACTGGGAAATGCGGCTCACACCGAAATGTACCGTGCCGTACACTCCGGGTGTGAGGTTGGGGTTGTGCTGTGTTTGCTGTCACAGCAGCAGCCAGTCGAGTGTCCTGCAGCACAGCTGGAGTGTGTCACGCACGGCCTTGTGAGGGCCCCTCCTGGAAATGTGCGGCCGTGCTCGGGGCTGCGATGGAAGCTCCGTTTCCACACACCGGAGTGAACTCACCAGTCCCCCTCGCAGAGGCCCTGCACGCCGCCGTGGGGAGTCAGGCGTCAGACCTCGGCTCTGGATCAGTGACAAGCCGCCCCCGGCCCTGACCGTGAGCTGGGCACCTGCCTTCCGCTCTGCTCCTTGGCCCGGTGGGGTGGCGGGTTTCAGCACGCACGTGACTAAGGCCTCGGTGGTCACACCGCCTCGGTTGTACGGTGAAGACGTTCCTGTGTGGGCGGCTGAAGATGTGAGTCCTTTCAGTGGCGTTCCTGCTGGCACCCAGAGCCCAGTGGGGCGTGGCACGTCGGAATTTGACAAGGCGGAACAGTTCGGGAGTGGCTATAGGTTTGAACATCCCCAGGCGTGCCTGCCGTTGGCCAGGAGGAGTTACCACGTGGGTAACTCTTGGCCACCTCAGTCCAGGCTATGCGATCAGCCATCCTTTCTTCCTTCAGTTTCCTTTGGTACCTTTTTCTTACCATCCTCTTCAGTGAGGCAAGCAGAGAGTTAGCTACTGAAAATGACAAAGATGCTATAATGAGAGGGGTTCTTTTAATAGAGATGGTTTAATTCAAGAACCGTTTATTCACTATCTATTTTGTGGCAAGATGCTACGCTAGGCTCTGCTGACTACAAACACGACTGCGCCGTAGTCCTTGTCTCAGGAGTTTGTGTTGTACAGGAGAGAGAAAGAAAGCACTACGCAAATTACTTTATTACGAGGCAGAACCGTCGGTTAGCTCTGAGACTTGGGAAAGCCGCTGAACTTCTTTGAGCTTCAACTTCCTCGTCTCTAAAGGGGGTTATGAGAATTCACCTTGAAGGGTTATTGTGAGGTTATTTAAGAGTAAAATAAAAATATATGTTTCTTTCAATTTATGTGTATCATCTTTTCAAATGGCTACTAAGTTGTTGGAACATAAATGCTTATTAACTTGTTTGGAGTTAACTATTTAATAAATGGAACTGTTAGGTATTTCTTTTGGCCTAGAAATTCCATGGAAAAATTATTGAGATGTAAGCGTGACACAAACCAAGAGTTCAACTCGAAGGTGCTTTTGGTTTAATGCTATACTTTTATTTTATATGTCACAGAGAAAGAGAAATGTTGCCACTCACCTGGGATACCGTGCCTTGGGAGAGTCCTATGAAACAGGAAGTTGCACCAGCCTCTCTTGCTTTGCAGTTTCTTGCTCTGTTCCGAGGGGTTTGCCCCTGTCTCTGGCCTCCAGGCGCAGAGGTGCGTTGTTTGGCCTGTGATGAGCGTAACTTAGCAAGAAGTGACCCAGCTCCATCTGCCTGTGTGTATCTTCCTTTCTTAGGTCCCGTGGAGCTTTTGGTGGGTCGTTCCTCCAATGACAAACATTTTGTGTAATATAAAATGTAAATTCTGTTGTTCCGTTTCCATACCTTTCTGTGTACCAATAGCTTTGTGTTTCGATGCTAAATCATGCTGTCATCTTTTTGAAGACCTTTCAAGTGGCAGTGAAACTTGGTGTGTATGGTACCAACAACGTGCATTCCTCAGCTGGCACGCGGCTGCGGCGCTCACGAGAGTCCCTGCGTGGGGGCTGGATTGAAGGGGGAGTGGAGGCTTCCCTGGTGGACATGGTGAACTGGAGCTGGCTGGTCTCCCCGGGAAGCTGTAAATCTGGCACCGGAACTTCAGCGAGTTTGGCGGTGAAGGCTGGAAATTGGGCAGTAACTTGAGGGGGTAGCAGAGTCCAGGGAAACTTGGAGGTGGGTCGGAAAGAGCATGAGACGCTTGAGAGAAGAGTGTGATTAGTGGGCGAGGTCCCCGAAGAGGAGAGGGCTCTAACCCTGGCTGCTCCCACCAAGTGGGTAGGTTACAGAGAACCAGCTCCCTGCTGTGCCTGCAGTCTATGTGCGAGTCAGATCTTCATCAGCTCTGGTTTCCTTCCTTCTCGCCCCCAGGTTACCTGAGTCCTCCTCTCCTTCCTCCTGTGGTTGTGCTGTTTCTTTTTTCTTTTCCTTTTTTTTTTTTTTGAGGAAGATTAGCCCTGAGCTAACTGCTGCCAATCCTCCTCTTTTTTGATGAGGAAGACTGGCCCTGAGCTAACATCCGTGCCCATCTTCCTCTACTTTATATGTGGGACGCCTACCACAGCATGGCTTGACAAGCGGTGCCATGTTGGCACCTGGGATCTGAACCGGCGAACCCCGGGCCTCTGAAGCGGGAGGACGTGCAAACTTAACCGCTGCACCACTGGGCCGGCCCCTACGCTGTGTTTCTTACTAGGCTCTCCTCACTTGCTTCGCCCGCCAAAGGCTGTCCTCATGGCTGCCTGATCCCGGGCTCCGCATGCCTTTGTACCCAAGAGTTTCTGTGAAACTGTCTCAGACTTTCTACACTTTCCCAACTTACTGGACCTGGGGTAGTTTTTTTTTTCCATCAAGGTTTTCCTGGCTTTATCTTTCAACTAATTCGTTTGCTTCTGAGGACTTTCTGCTTTTCCTGCTTTCTGTATTATTTCTGTCCTCACTTCTGGTCCTCTGGGCCCCTGCTTGACCCTTCATCATTATCATCACATCTTCTCATAAAGTCATACCCCACTTGCAGTTCCATTATCTTCTTAGAATAAATGTTAATATATATATAAAACCCGAGTGTATTTTGGTTATTCCAGTTCCAACCCAATGACTTACTCTCAATCCATAGAGACTGAGGGTTTTAATGGCTGAAAGGTAGGCTGGAAATCATCCAACCCAGCACTTTCCAATGTGCGTTCCTTCCTACAGATTAATAGCTGTTTGGTGGAAAAAAGGGTTGTGTGATCAAATAAGTTTGAGAAATGTTGGTTTCAACCAAATTAAACCCTTTTATACCACAGCACTTTGCTGTGTCCGTGTGCGCTGTGCATCCCAGGGAGGGGAGCGTTTCGCGTACTTATTTGACTGTGGAATCCCTTTGTCAGAGCAAGTCCCAGGTCTAACCGCTTGCCATATTTAGTGGATGACCAGACTTGCGAGTACTGAGAACCTGACTTCACTGAGGTTAGTCATCCTAAATAGACTCCAGGGACTGTGTCGTCACTTTAACGGGCAGTTGTGACAATGCCATCTGTGTAATATTTATGAACCTTTCACAATGAATGCAGCAATGGTTTTAGCTCTGCTGTGAACTGATGCCTAGGGAAAACTGTTCTGAACTCCTCCAACTGAACATCAGAATTAGATACAGAATCCGGGCAGCTCATAGCCAGTTTAAGCCCCTTTGACTAGGGACAGCTGAGCCGCACGGCGGCCGCCAGCTGAGGAGCTGGGCCCTCACTCCTGACTGCAGAGTTCCAAGTGCTTCCTGCCCAGAGGGTCCTGCCCGGGGCCTTCGCACATGCCCTTCCGCTGCTTGCAGTGCCCTTTCGTGCCTTGAGAGCCCGTCAGACCCCACGTTTACAAGGTTTCCCCAGAACAGTGCCCTCTCTTCCTGCCTCTCTGATCCCCCCAGGCAGGGCTGCTTTCTCCTCAAAGACCCCAAAGATGCTGGTACACAAGGCCTCTCACACATTCCGCTGCCTGCTTGGTTTCGGTGTGCTCCCTCCCCAGGCGCAGGCCCTGGAGGGCAGACCTTGTGCTTGACCCAGAGCCGGTCTTGGTGAGTCTGGTTGAATGAAGGACCCTTCTCTGCAAGGCTGACTGGTCAGGCGAAGCTGCAGGGGAGCCGCCCTGTGGGAGTCCGTGGAAGCCTGGCAGAGACAAATGGCTTTTGAGGAAGCACTTGGAGGAAACCATGCCATCGATTGACAAGCAAGAGAAGGAAAGCTCTTCCAGGTGCAGGGTAGAGTGGAAAAGGGAGACAGCAGAGCCGTGACAGGGAGAGGAAGAACAAAGAAGCCAGGAGAAATTATTACCCTGGGCAGAGTGGGGAAGTGAGGAAGGGCCAGGAGTGCAGGAGGGCTGTGATCTGGCCAAAGAGCCTGTGCGAGTGTTTGAAGGTGGAGACTGTGTGGGGAGAGGGAGGGAGGGGGAGGGGGGGGGGGTGGGGAGGGG
>NC_060267.1:56460820-56493814 GCF_021613505.1 Equus quagga
GGGGGGGGGGGGGGGGGGGGGGGGGGGGGCGGGGAGGGGGAGGGGGGTGGGGAGGGGGAGGGTGGCCTTGCTGGCTGGGGAGGCCCAGTGCCCATATGGCCTCCAGCTGTGGTGGTTCTCTGGCCAATCCCTCACCCAGATGTTTGCTCAGTGCCCGGGCTAGGCTCTGGCCCGCTCTCAAACATTTAAATAATGGAAACCATCTCAAAGGAGGTTGTATTTTTAGCCAGGGGCTCTGGCTATGGTAGGCGATGACTCTGATCATCCAGATAGTTCCTGAGTGGCACAGAGACTCGGATGGCTGAGTAGGATTGAATTCTAATTCTGACTTCCCTCCTGATAGACTTGAGATGCTGGGAAGTCATCTGACCCTTCCTTCCAGATCACACTTTGCCATTTGTACCTAGGGAGAATGGTAAATTCCCATATAAGGGTTTGAACTTAAAAACAATGAATATAGGACACATTATAGCTAAAAATGCTTTGCAAAGTATTAATAGTGGCTCTCTTTAGGTGATAGAGTTTTAAGTGCTCTTCCGTCCCATTTCTTGTTATTTTATACATTTCTGAAAGTGAACATGTAATAAAGTAAAACCCGAAAGTTACTTTAAGAGATGCAAATGATAAGTAATTTAAGTAATAAAAACTTTCAAATATGTGGTATGAACTGGAATAGCATCTTAGACCTGGTCACTTCACTTGAATTTGACATTGACTTATTATTTGACAGAATCAGTCGCTGAGCTTCTCCATACCTTTCCTGTGTGTTAAAGTGAAATTTAGAATGCCAGCTATTGAGACCAATATTAATAGTTAATGTCAGTGGTAACGTGCACTTAGATCAGGCGGTAGTGTCCCTGGTTGCGGTCTGAGTCGGTCACTCTCTGAGAGGGCTGCAGTAGAAGTTCCTCCCCCGGGGCAGTGGGAGGGAGGGGGCCACCTGGAAGAGTCCTTATTTCTCCCCGATGATGATGACGGATGTTGTTGTTTTAATATTTTATTTTTTTCTTTTTCTCCCCAAAGCCCCCCCAGTACATAGTTGTATATTTTAGTTGTGGGTCCTTCTGGTTGTGTCATGTGGGACGCCGCCTCAGCATGGCCTGATGAGCGGTGCCATGTCTGCGCCCAGGATCCGAACTGGCGAAACCCCAGGCCGCCAAAGCGGAGAGTTCAAACTTAACCACTTGGCCATGGGGCTTTTTTTATTATGGTAAAACGTACACAACATAAAATTTACCATTGTAACCATTTTTAAGAATACAGTTCTGTGGTTTTAAGTACAGTCACATTGTTGTGTAACCCACACCATCCGTCTCCGTCCATGAACTTTTTTCATCATCCCAGCTGAAATTCTGCGCCCCTTACACACTGACTCCTGGTCCTGTTTTCTCCCCCAGCACCACTCTGCTCTCTGTCTCTGAAGTGGACTCCTCTAGGGACCTCATGTAAGTGGAATCATAACAATGTTTGTCCTTTCGTGTCTGGCTTATTTCACTGAGTATAATGCCCTCAAGGTTCCTCCATGTGTCGTTGTATGTATACACCATATTTTGTTTACCCAGTCATCGATCAATGGAGCGTTATTGTTTTTTAAAGTTTTTCTTCGTTAAAGTCTTTAACATATTTTTAAATGATGTGATAATGTGTCTATCTTCCCCATTCACGAGTAAGCTCCTCGATGATTTCATTCGTCTCTGCCCTGCTGGTGCGATGCCAGGTGGTCAGTAATGTGCTGAATGAATGAAGAAATGGATGAGCTGGCTGGCGCTTTCATTTGAATATTTGCCCAAGTATCCCAGCTCTTCACCCCAACCTGATTTTCTGGGTAAACTTTGCTGCAGATCTTTATTCTCTGAGCCCTTTTTTTTTCTTCCCTTTTCTCCCCAAAGCTCCCCGGTACATAGTTGTATATTTTTAGTTGTGGGTCCCTCTGGTTGTGGCATGTGGGATGCCGCCTCTGCATGGCTTGATGTGCGGTGCCATGTCCTCACCCAGGATTATGAACTGGCGAAACCCGGGGCCGCCGAAGTGGAGGGCACAAACCCAACCACTCAGCCACAGGGCCGGCCCCTCTCTGAGCCTTCTCATCTGTGACATTAGGGAAGTGATATTTGCCACCAAATTATTTGCCTCGTCCAACACTCTTTGAGCTTTTCAGGTTAAGGTTGCTATAGAAACACTCAAGACTAACACTAACACTTTTTTTTCTCAGAACCTTGTCTTGAATTTAAGAAATTCAGAAGCTACCCCATTTAAAACCCTTCAAGACTTGTCATGGATTTATGTTTTAAAAAAAAAAAAAGAAAAGACAGGGGCTGGCCTAGTCGCGTGATGGTTGAGTTCGCTCTCTGCGCTTTGGGGCCCAGGGTTCATGGGTGTGGATCCCTAGTGCAGACCTATACACCACTCATCAAGCTGCACTGTGGCAGCGCCTGACATACTAAATAGAGGAAGATTGGCAACAGATGTTAGCTCAGGAACAATCTTCCTCAAGCAAAAAGAGGAAGACTGGCAACAGATGTTAGCTCAGGGCCAATTTTCCTCACCAAAAACAAATAATAATAATAAAATCCATTGTTATAGGGAAAGAAAATAGCTTGAAACATGTCAAAACTCGTCTCCCTTTACATTTCTCTTTTGCTAGATCCTCCTTGAAATCTCCTCTCATCTTCTGCTACCAGATTTGTTTATTTCCTCTCTGTCTCTGTCCTTTTCTGAGACCCTAAATTACGGTGAGTCTGCCTTTAGCTCTTTTATTTTCCTATGTAACTTTTCCTAACTATGTCTAGTCTATTATGTCTATATGAATGATTCCCACAACTTAATCTCTGCCCAGACTTTTCTCCCAAGTTTCACTTCTGCGTTCCAGCTGCCTCTAGATGTCTCCATCTGGAGAGTTCATGTGTCTGAGACTGAACCTACATTTCTTCCCACATCCCACCATTCTCCCCAAGAGTCCAGCTTTATTCCTCGTTTTTCCTTCAACGTCTCATTAATTACTCAGCAAATATTTACTGAGCTTGGCTGATACTAAAGAGGTGCACCAGGCACCAGTCTAGATGCATAATTACTGGCTAATCCAACAGTCCAGAAAATGAATTCTCAAGCCTCTAATACACAGTCTCTAACAGTTCTTTTGCCTCTGTTCCCTTTGCCATTACATTATGTATCAGTTTCCCAGGGCCACGGTAACTAAGAATGGCAAACTGGGGCGCTTAAAGGGCAGAAATTTATTGTCTCACAGTTCTGGAGGCTAGAAATCTGAAGTCAAGCTGTCAGCAGGATTGGTTCCTTCTGAGGCCTGTGAGGGAGAATCTGTTCTATGCGTCTGTCCTGTGGTTTCCCGGCCGTCTTTGGTGTTCCTTGTCTTGTAGATGCGCAAGCCGATCCTCCACCTTCACATGGCCTTCTCCCTTAACATAGTCGTATGTCTCTGTGCCTCTGTATATGTCTGTCTGTGTCCAAATTTCCCCCTTTTTATAAGGAGACCAGTCGTATTTCATTAGGGCCCACCTTAATGATGTTATTTTAACTTGATTACCTCCATAAAGACCGTGTTTCCAAATAAGGTCACTTAAGGAATGAATGGATGAATGGATGAAGGAATGAATGAACTAATTAATGAAGTTGGTCTCAGTCTCCCTTGCCAACCTCCTGTCCCACTCAGACCCTTTGTCCTCCGGCCAGATGTTTGGCTTCTGTTCCCCATACTGTTCCCTTTCTCAGTCTCCTCAAGTTCAGATTCTAGTCCTCATGCAAGGCCCAGCTCCAGTTTCTTTTCCATGCTGCCAGCTCCCTAACTCTCATCGCATTTTCCTGGTGCCTTTTCTGTGGCACTCTTAGCTTCAGCTTTGTGTTACAGCAGTTTATCACAGAGCTTTACTCTTCAAAAGGGTCTCACAGAAGGACCAAGACCAAGATGTTTGCATTTGATCACTTGGGAACATGTTAAAAATCCTGACTGATCCCTGAGCCTCACACTCGGAGATTCTGACCAGCAGATCTGGGGTAGGGCCCTGGGATCTGAACTTTTAAAAGCTCTTCCAGGAGATTCTGATACACGGCCAAGTTTGAGAACTTGAGAACTAATCCAATTCAATCTCCTTGTTTTACTTACGGGGAAACTGAGCTCCAAATTGTTAAATGACTTTCCCAAGGTCACATAATTAGTGGCAGAGCCATCCAGTTATGTGGTTCTCTTGCCTTTTCAATCAGAGGAACGGAGTCTGTACCTCACTTATCTTTGTAATCTATGCAACACCTCAGTCAGGATAAGACTTCATAGTACGTGCTCTTATTCAGTGACTAGACATACTGAGAACTCCAAGAAGACGGTACCAGGTCTGTCTTTGCTAACTCTTGTTTCCAGCACCTAACACAGTGCCTGGCTTGTAGGTGCTTGATTAATATTGGTTGAATGAATGAAGCGTCTGCTATGTACCAGGCACTGTAGTAGATGCTTTGCACACTCATTTCCTTTATTCCTCTCATTTCATTTATTCCAACTATAACCCTATGAAGTACGTTTTCATATTGCCATTTTACAGATGAGGAAACCGAGGACGAGAAGTTTGAAAACGTGCTTGAGGTCATGCAGCAAATAATTGGCGTAACTGAGTTTAAACCCCAGCACTCTTTCAACAGGGCTGCAGAATTTACATGCTCTCAGTGCTCAGCTCCCTTCAGAAAGCTGTGGGTCACTCCAAAACCATATATAGTGCAAAGGTATTCAAAAGCCCCAGATGTTTAGAAGCCTCAGTTTGGTTCTCAACTCTGTCTTAGCCTTGCTGCTCCATGAGGTGGTGTCAAAGGTTGTCCTACTGAAGTTCTATTGTGGATGTTATAGAACGTACAGTACTCTTCCCATTTGCGTGCTTGTATGTGTGTGACTCAGTTCTGCCAAGAGCTTTACAGGCATTTCATCTTCTTCCCCTTGTTTTTCAATGCTCTTACAATTCCCCTCGCTTTGTCGGGTAGAAGTGCCAGGACCAGGGCACGCAGGGTTTGGAGGGCGTCCCAGCAGGACCTGCTCTGATGCCAGCTTTCAGATACAAGCTCATGGCTGAGAAACCCGAGGAAGGGATGTGAGCTGGCCCCACGCAGGTAGTCCCCTGCCCAGATCACTTGCATGGTGAGGAGTTCCATCTGTACCAGAGGCATCGCGTGTCAGGGACGCAGGGTCTGGAAATGACAGGGCTCTGATGCTGGCTGCCAGGCGTGAGAGGGAGACCTAAGTAGCCACATCTCAGAGACGAAGTTTCAGCTTTGTCATCTGAAATGTTTCTGTTATTTTTTTCTTTCCAATTTGGTGTTTTACTTGGATCTTGGCCTTGAATTTATACTCCATGTAGACGATTTCCTCGTTCCTGTGGTCTCCTTTTCTTGGCTGTAGCTTCCGTGACCGATCTGTTCTGAAACTGCAACATCACCGCTTCCCCAACTTCAGTGGTGCAGGAACGAGTAAGAGGGTCCCTGCTCACAGGTTCTTTCACAGATGCCAGCCTCCCAGTCTCATACCCTACCTCATCCTTCTTCCATGTCTACTTTCACACTCTCCCTGAACTTCTCAAATATGTACGTACACGTCTATCAAATTCTCACTTCCCTTCCCTTTTTTAAAATGGCCTTGGACATATTAAAATAAGTTCTCTGGTCTTGTAAATAACCCAAGACTCCTTCTTGACAAAGCTGGGATCACAGAGCCCACTCCCAGAGGGGCCTTGGGGGCCTCGGGAGTGCTGATGCTTCTTTTCCTCTTCTCTGTGACAGGGTAGCAAATTGCATATCATATCTGACTATCTGGTGAAACTAAATGAAGTGTGGGGATAAACTCCTCAGGGGTCCAAGTAGTGGTGTCCTGGCGTTAAATTGTAACACGCAGTCAGTTTTATGCTGACAGACTTGGAAGCCAGCTCTTGTCAGAGTTATCAGATCTACCAACGTGAGGCCAATACAGGCAAAATCTTTTTATAGTAAAGTCCAAAACACTGTCCAAATTCTTTTGTAATATAGTACTAAACTCTTGCTAATTAAATCTTACTGGAGTTTGTAGACCATCAGCTGGGTTTGAATTTTTTTTATTGTAGCGATAGGTGTCTAGTAGAGTCTGACCTATGTTACTTCTGCCAAGAGGAATTCAAAATTACCAATTGGAATGAAGGTGGTACAAAGAACTAGAAACTTCTGCATCTCAGGAAATGAGCAGGAGGGCGTCTTTAATGAAAGCATTGAGTCAGTAATTTTTGTGGCTTACCATTGCCACTTGTAGTTCACAGGTTCAGAACAGATTCTCAAAACAGGGTGCCAAAGGAGAAAGAGCAAAAGATTAAGCACCAGGAAACTGGCTTGGTCCCTGGCTCTGTAACCCTGGGCAATTTGCCTGACCTCTCTGTGTGCCATTTCCTCATCTGTAGAGTGGAGGGACTGGGCTAGACAGCGGTTTTTGAGACAGAACTTTGAGACAGTTCTTACTTAGGGGCCAGTGTGGACATCCCTCTCTTCCCCAAGTTTCAGCTACATAAATGGTTTTATTTCTTTTGCTTCAACATATGATTTTAGTGGAAAAGCAGAGTTCTGTTTCTTAAATAACATAAGTTTAAAGCCGCTAGACTAGATAATCGCTGCGTCTGACCTCTATGATTCAGTATAAGGGCTGCCGTCCAGTTGTCTGCCCGCTGGATGGGACTCTCCTCTTTTTAGGAAGGCTCTGCCTCTCCAAAAGCCCACGTCAACCAGGCTCAGTGTGTAGGGAAGCTCATGCCTTGGGACCCTTATACTTGAGTCCAAACCAGAAGGTCCTTTTGGGCAGTGGGAAGAGAATTCTTATCAGTGTCCTTAGACTGGGCGTAGGCAGCAGTTTCTAGAACAGTCGAATGAGAGAAAGTTCTCCAACACCTTGGCCATCATAGCTGGAATAAGGCAGGCCTGGTAGAGAGTTTTGGAGGAGAAAAATTAGATTCCACCTCTCTAGACTTCCTAAATTGTACAGTAAGGAATTTCGTTTCTGTGGCTCTGAAATCTGGACCAAGAAACTTTGGTCCCATCAAATTGACAGGATAATTTGAGCTGAGGCAGTGAAGACTGTGCTGATGAGACAAGATTTGTTTGTTGTTAGTTGACCTCTTGTTGATGTGCACTCCTTTGACCCCCAGTGAGTCTTCCTTGATCCCCGTACAAGGTGACCCACCGGCAGGAGTTTCCTTCATACTGAAGAGGTGCAGCCGTCACACCTTAGCCAGCTCAGTGTGCCTCTCCTCAGCTTCCGTCCATCTCTCAGCCCCAGTCCTCCTGAAATCTTTATTCTTTCATCAAGTATTCCTGACTCATGGAAGTGAAATGATCCAACCTAGTTATAAAACCAGGAAATTATTCCTCTGGACCAAAGAGAGAGAAAGACAAAACAGGCAACAACTGCAAACCTAAACAGAAGATGTAAAAGGAAGACGCCTGTATTCTATATTGTTTCCATTAACATGAAGACTCCTCGGGGAAAGGAATTGCATCTGTGAAATGTGTAGTGAATTTCTTTCGCAGATGGGCACTCAGTAAGCGTTATTAATGAATGATAATGATTTGTCAAGTGATTGAGACTGTTTCAGGGCAGGAACAGGGAATGAAATATGGAGACATTCCTCCATCTCGGGAGAATTGCTAGGCAGGTCATCCAGATCATTTTCTTTGGAGAGTTGTGCATTCTTTGTGTGTCCAGCTATCGCTGTGAAATCACAGTCTTCTTTCTCAGGAATGTATATCATCTTTGCATATATCATTTGTGTATCTATATTTACACAAATACACACAAACATCTATACACACATATGCATACGTATATAATTGAAGTGTGCTTCTCTGAGGTCACGTTGGACTGGGAAGTACAAAGTATAGTTCTCAGACATTAAGAATAACATTTAATAATCTTTAATAATATTGTCATAATAATAATCTTAAAAACTTTTTCATAAGGGTGGGATGTAGAGAATACAGTAAAGTTACTACGGAACTAAACGGGGAAGGGGGTGCAGCTTTATCTCTACACGCTCTAGCATGGTCAATGTTATCTTTATATGCATATGTATGTGTATTTATGGAGACGGTGTGTGTAAGTGAAAGGAATGAGACAGCCGAAATTCATCCTATCTCTTTGTCTTGCCTCATCTTTTTTCTCCTTTTCATTTTCCTTTCCTTTCTAAGGTGAGGAAAGGTAGCAGTTGTTTGTGTGGATTACTTGTGAGGGGAGGGAGCTACTGGTTAGGGAGTGGGAGAGTGAGACGGGGAAGGGAAGGCAGCCAGTAAAAGGTGGGTTGCCAAGCTGGTTACCACTGGGAGCTTTGGGGTTGAACCCGCTGGGGAACTCAGCCAGGGTAGAATACATGCCCCGGGGGCTGGAGTGTTACTCCCCACTTCCTGTCAGTCGTTGGCTGAGGGCCGTCCCAAGGAGCATTAATTCTCGGTGCTTAATTCCTACCAGGATTGGCAAAGAGGGCTCTTCAAAGCAATGCAGAGTCTGGAGTTACCAGGCGGGCTCCTGGCTCCTGTGCCCTGAGTGGTGGAGGTGAGGACACGGGGGTGGGCACCAGCTGCACGCGCCACACCCTCGGTACATCCTTGTCGAACTGAAGTTTATTTCATTCTTGGTGGTTCCTATAGTCTTTCCTGGAGCTAATGGCGAGGATTAAGTCCAGCATTTTGTTTGGTTTTACGAGTGAAAAAAGTGAGGCGAGGGACTTTCAATCAAGTTAAGCCAAGGACTAAGTGAGCAAAGCAGAATAGAACCAAAGTTTGTTTCTTCCTTTTTTTTTTTTTTTAACTTTTTATTGAGATTATGATAGTTTACAACCTTGTGAAATTTCAGTTGTACATTATTGTCTGTCAGTCGTGTTGTAGGTGCACCCCTTCACCCTTTGTGCCCACCACCCACCTCCCCTTTCCCCTGGTAGCCACTAATCTGTTCTCTTTGTCTACATGTTTAACTTCCGCATGTGAGTGGAGTCATACAGAGATTGTCTTTCTCTGTCTGGCTTATTTCACTTAATGTAATTCCCTCAAGGTCCATCCATGTTGTTGTGAATGGGATGATTTTATTCTTTTTTTACGGCTGAGTAGTATTCTATTGTATATATATACCATATCTTCTTTATCCAATCATCAGTTGCCGGGCACTTAGGTTGCTTCCACGTCTTGGCTATTGTGAATAATGCTGCAATGAACACAGGGGTGCATGGGACTTTTGGAATTGCTGATTTCAGATTCTTTGGATAAATACCCAGCAGTGGGATGGCTGGGTCATATGGTATTTCTACTTTTAATCTTTTGAGAAATCTCCATACTGTTTTCTATAGTGGCTGCACCAGTTTGTATTCCCACCAGCAGTATATGAGGGTTCCTTTTTCTCCACAACCTCTCCAACATTTGTTATTTTTTGTTTTAGTTATTTTTGCCATTCTAATGGGTGTAAAGTGATATTTTAGTGTAGTTTTGATTTGTATTTCCCTGGTGATCAGTGATGATGAACGTCTTTTCATGTCCCTATTGGCCATCTGTATATCTTCTTTGGAGAAATGTCTGTTCATGTCTCCAGCCCATTTTTTGATCAGGTTCTTTGATTTTTTTGTTGTTGAGTTGTGTGAGTTCTTTACATATTATGGAGATTAACCCTTTGTCAGATATATGACTTGCAAATATTTTTTCCCAGTTAGTGGGTTGTTTTTTTGTTTCAATCCTGTTTTCCTTTGCCTTGAAGAAGCTCTTTAGTCTGATGAAGTCCCATTTGTTTATTCTTTCTGTTGTTTCCCTTGTCTGAGAAGACATGGTGTCTGAAAAGATCCTTTTAATACTGGTCAAAGAGTGTAGTGCCTATATTTTCTTCTAGAAGCCTTATGGTTTCAGGTCTTACCTTTAGATCTTTGATCCATTTTGAGTTTATTTTGGTGAATGGTGAAAAAGAATGGTCAATTTTCATTCTTTTACATATGGCTTTTCAGTTTTCCCAGCACCATTTGTTCAAAAGACTTTCTTTTCTCCGTTGTAGGCCCTCAGCTCCTTTGTTGAAGGTTAGCTGTCCATGGATGTGTGGTTTTATTTCTGGGCTTTGAATTCTGTTCCCATTGATCTGTGCACCTGTTTTTGTACCAGTACCATGCTGTTTTGATTACTGTAGCTTTGTAGTATGTTTTGAAGTCAGGGATTGTCATGCTTCCAGCTTTGTTCTTTTTTCTCAGGATTGCTTTAGCAATTCGGGGTCTTTGGTTGCTGCATATGAATTTTAGGATTCTTTGTTCTATTTCTGTAAAGAATGTCATTGGGATTCTGGTTGGGATTGCACTGAATCTGTAGATTGGTTTAGATAGTATGGACATTTTAACTGTGTTTATTCTTCCAATCCAGGTGCATGGACTGTCTTTCCATCTCTTTATATCGTCATCAACTTCTTTCAGGAAAGTCTTGTAGTTTTCGTTGTATAGGTCTTTCACTTCCTTAGTTAAATTCACCCCAAGGTATTTTGTTCTTTATGTTGTGCTTGTGAATGGTATTGTGTTCTTGAGTTCTTTTCCTGTTAGTTCGTTATTAGAGTATAGAAATGCTACTGATTTATGTAGGTTGATTTTATACCCTGCAACTTTGCTGCAGTTGTTGATTACTTCTACGAGTTTTCCAATGGATTCTTTGGGGTTTTCTATATATAAGATCATGTCGTCTGCAAACAGCGAGAGTTTCACTTCTTCACTCCTTATTTGGATTCCTTTTATTCCTTTCTCTTACCTAATTGCTCTGGCCAAAATCTCCAGTACTATGTTGAATAAGAGCGGTGATAGAGGGCATCCTTGTCTTGTTCCTGTTTTCAGGGAGATGGCGCTCAGTTTTTGCCCATTGAGTATGATGTTGGGTGTGGGTTTATCATAATATGGCCTTTATTACGTTGAGGTAATTTCCTTCTATCCCCATTGTGTTGAGTTTTTATCATAAATGGCTGTTAGATCTTGTCAAATGCTTTCTCTGCATCTATTGAAATGATCATGTGGTTTTTATTCCTCAGTTTGTTGATGTGGTGTATCACGATTGATTTGCAGATGTTGAACCATCCCTGTGTCCCTGGTATGAATCCCACTTGATCATGATGTATGGTCCTTTTGATGAATTGCTGTATTCGGGTTGCCAAAATTTTGTTGAGAATTTTTGCATCTATGTTCATCAGCGATACTGGCCTGTAGTTCTCTTTTTTCGCACTGTCCTTGTCAGGTTTTGGTATCAGCGTGATGTGGGCCTCATAAAATGTGTTAGGAAGTGTTCCATCCTCCCTAATTCTTTGGAATAGCTTGAAAAGTATAGGTATTAAATCCTCTCTGAAAGTTTGGTAGAATTCCCCAAGAAAGCCGTCTGGTCCTGGGATTTTATTCTTTGGGATGCTTTTGATTGCTGCTTCAATCTCTTTCCTTGTGATTGGTCTGTTCACATTGTCTGCTTCTTGACTTAGAACCCAAGTTTCTTGACCATTTTTGCCTGTTTTAGTTTAGCCAAGCATAAACTAAATGTTCAATAAATCTTTGATGATATGATCATGGAGACCAAATGGTATTAATTCTCCTCTGTCTCTCTTCATTTTTATCCCTTTAGTGGTCTCCCAAATGGCTGCGGTAATGATGGGGGAAGTCATGATGGCAAGGCCAAAGTACAGAGCGAAGGGTTGTCATAGAGTCCGGCTACTCTTACCCGTGTCTGCTGAGTCTCGGGTGAGAGATCACTGCAAGACAAGGGCAAATTAAATATGCCATTATTGTCAACAGTCCTCTCCCCATGTGGCATTCATTTATCATTGGTAATCAGTTGTTGCTATGACCATTTGACTGGACAGTCCTTCAGTCACTGTTTGAGAGTCTCGGGTGCATCTTAGGTTTTAGATACACTTGTGTATATCTCCAAAAGCGTGCTTTTCTATGGCAGCAATTGTGAACACTGACTTTTTTAATCAGCAAAGCTTAGGCAACATAGCTCATCGATTGCATGAGCTGAAATAATGCTTTAAGAAAGATACTTGAAATATTCTAATCATATATGTTGTTCCTTTGACTTTGAAATGGTTACCTTGGGACAGGGACACAGCAGTTATCAAAGAGTGACTTTTTGATAAATCTGGGTTTTTAACAGAATCCTCTCTAGCAAGGTGAGTGCAAGATTGTCCCCATCTGATTGGCAGTCACTGCTGATAGTGCCATCTGTCTTCATCAGGTAAGAGTCACTTGAGCCTAATGTGCAGAGTATGTGTCTTCTACTCCACTTGTTCCTCAGATATTTATTGAACTCCTACGATATACCAAGCACTTTCCTGAGTGCAGGAGCTACCAAAGTGACAAGACAGATTCTGTGCTTTCATCACTTGAGACCTCTCCACCGCAAGCCTATCATTTCTATAAAGTCTTGAGTACCTTAGTTGCCAGTTCTTCTACCAAGGGGGTTTCAGAGACATCAGCATCAAGGATGGGGAGGGACGACTAAAACTGTGGGGGGGCAAGAGAAATGACACCTGGTTCTCCTGGGGAAGTCAGGAACAGCTTCATAGAGGCAGTGAAGGAAAAAGGAGGATGACAGGCAGATAGGCAGGGAGAGAGCATTTTAGGTCAGAGTTTGACAATTCATGTAGCAGTTTTGATGGAGGAGACATTTTTATAACAACTTTATTGACATATAATTTCTGTGCAACAAATTGCATGCATGTAAAGAATACAGTATGGTGAGTTTTGACAGATCTACGCCTCCATGAAATCACCACCACAATCAAGAAACAGACCTTTTCTTCACCCTGAAAAATTCTTCTTGCACCTTTGCAATTGGTGCAGGCAACATTTGAATGCAAATAGTGTGCCTCTTTCACTGCAGGAAAATTTTGATCTGATCAAAACACTATCCATTGTACTTTTGGTTTTGTCGGTTACCAAGTAAGATGCACCAGGCGCCCTCAACTGTTCTTAGGTCTCAGCCCATTGAGTACTTCACAGAGTCCCTTGCACTGGACCCCCACGTCCAGGGCTCCTGCCGCATTCCTGTGCACAGGCTGGGGTTTGAAGGGACGAGCCATGGAGGAGCCACAGCTGCAGGGGCTCACTGCTGCTGGCACCTGCAGGTCCGGGCAGGGAGCAGTGGAGAGGAAAGGCCGGATCACCAGGGGCCTCAGATGGTGTGCAGCAGAAGTTAGATTTTAACCTATGGACAGGAAGGAGCCATTGGAGAGTTGTGACCTAGGAAGTGATGAATCAGACTTGTATATCAGAAAAATCACTCTTAGATGTTACAGATGTTGGGGGGATGGTGAACAGGGTAAAGCACTCTGAATCTAGAAGGCTGCGATGCTCTGGATGGGCATAGGGTTTAGTAAGACAGAGGGAGGAATCATGCATAACTCCCAGGTTTATTGTTTGGCCGACCAGGTGGTGCCTTTTTGGAGGCTGTAGGGTACTTGGGCAGGTAGAGTAGGTCTGGGAGAGAAGATGTTTAGTTTTAGATGGGTTGCATTGAGATGTCTGTGGGACACAGAGTAGAGATGTCTAATAGCTGGGCCTGTGGGTCCAGAGGTCTGGGCACCTCTGGATGAACGTTTGAGGATCATCCCCATTTAGATGACACTTCACCTAAGGAAACTTGTTCAGAGCCTCCAGGGTGTGGGCAGCAGTGCTTTGGCGTTGTCTGAGAGGCAGTCTCTGACCCCTGGGCCAGGTTAGGTCCTCTTGGTTTGGGTTCCTCACCCCCACCCTGTCCTAGGTACTTTTCCTATCAAGACATTAATCACACATTATGGTAATTACTTACTAAGT
Source organism: Equus quagga (assembly GCF_021613505.1). NCBI lineage: Eukaryota > Metazoa > Chordata > Mammalia > Perissodactyla > Equidae > Equus > Equus quagga. The sequence goes on from NC_060267.1 coordinate 56,474,623, forward strand.
GTTCTCTTCCCCACAAGGCTGTAAGCTTTGTGAGACTGGAACCAAGCTTTGTCCATTGCTCTGTCCTCAGCCGCTAGCACAGAGCTGGGCCCCTGAGGAAGATCGGTACATACTATCATCCTTGTCAATTGAATGCCACCCCGACCGTCCACGACTAGGAGATCCTTGCAGGGAGAGAGAGTAATGCAAAGAAGGTATTACAATCCGTGCCAGAACTCATACCGGGGCCTCAGACGTGTTGCAGCGACACAGCGGAGAAAGTAAGAAAAGGTTTTACAAAGTTCATTTGAGCCAGGCCTGGAAGGGTGATGAAGATTCTCCAATCGAACAAGGAGGAAGGAACCTTCTAGGCCTGAGGGTACAACATACACCAGGGCACACGAGAGTGGGAGGGCTGCGTGTGTCCAGAATGAGAGGCTGAGATTCAGGGGCGTGAGGCCTGGATGGCATGACGCTTGAAGTAACTGGGACCCTGAAGGCTTATAGAACCGTGGTAAGGAGTTGGGACTATTCTTTATGCAGCAGGAGGCTGCTGGAGCTTTCTAAGCAGGATAGCAATATGATCTGATTACATTTTTAGGAAGAAATCTCTGGGGATAGAATAGAGAGGTTGTGAACCCCCCTGAAAAATGCATTTTTGGCATGCACCCAGGTGATTCTTAGTAGGTCATCCAGAGACCACAGCCGGAAGAAGAGTGGTGTGAGTGGGAAGCTGGGGTGAGTTAAGGCTGGTGGCAGAAGAGGCGCCTTAGGAGGCAGGAACAGTGAGTGCAGCTGAGAGCTGATAAGGGTCACCCCAGCGAGTTAGCTAAAGGAGTCTTCAGAACCTTCTTCTGAGATTCTGAAATTCAGGGCCTCAAAGATCCTGGAGCATCAGGATAATAAAGTGTACGAAGCTTTGCAGTCCTGCCTGGTGCCTGCTTTAAGGGTTGGATGTGGGCAGAAAGCTTTGGGGACATGGCCATGCCAGTGTCTGGTCAGCAGGATGCTGCCTCATTTAGAGACGTGATCTGGTTGCAGCCCCTAGTGTCCTGATGATGATTTAGGATAACGGGAGCATTATTATGGCCATTGGAAGGTTTGGGTAGGAGTTCATTGGAAAAGTTAGGGGCTTTCGTTAAGTTATCTTTGGTGAGGTTACTAGTGTACGTCAAAAGTACTTTTTGGCCAGTAATGATAAACAAATTGCTCCTGAACTAGATGGGAAAGATCCACACACATCATCTAAGGACAGCAGTGAGTATCAGAAGTAGCCCTGCTTGTCTTTCATTTGCTCTTAAAAATCTGTACAAACATGTGAACACACTCTGGACTCTAAGAATAATATTTTATATGGACATATATGGACAGACAAGCAAACCCCCAAGGGAGAAAAAAACTTAGTTAAAATAAAAATAAAGATTCCCCACAGCTTTACCCTGCTTTGCTCGTGGGGGTTCCTTTATTTCACTTTGAAATAAAAGTAGTTTGGCTTCTCAGAAGATGCTGATTAAGAGTTGAACAAAAAGTATTTCCAGTTATCTGTCTATCTATCTATGCATCTGTCTGTCTGTCTATCTGTCTCTAGTCTTGAATACTCCAGCCATAGCAATCGATCTTTGTGCATGGCTGGCATTCATGGTGCTTTGAATAGACACTAACACTGTGCTCCCTGGGGAAACAGTCCTCTTCTTCTTTGTCAGTGGGAATACTGTGCTCACAGCTTCAACAAGCTGGTGTCTGAAGCCCACCTAGTACTCTGGGACCTACATCAGACCTCTCCACCTCCAGGCACCCTGGGGTCCCCGGCCTGGAGCTGCCATTGGCTCCTGTCCACGCCCTGTCAGGGTCTGACGGACAGTCGTGGGAGCTCACGAAGGCACCTGGTGGTTGCTTGGGAGGAGAACAGCGAGTGGAGTGTGTGTGCTCCATTTTCATGTGCACATCAGAGGAAGAGTGGTGGCAGGGGCACCGTCTCTGTGGCAGTGAGTTGGGGCAGTGTCTGTGCTTGGGTCCTGGGGAATTATTGGGCACAGACTCTGAGCGTTCTTCCTCTGCAGGATCTTGGGTAGAAGAGGTCCCGTCCTGAGGAGGCAGCTCAGGAGAGCTCCCCCTTGCCCTTGCAGCCCGCCATCATGTGTGTTTGTGTCAACACCGAGATGCACATGACAAATCGTACACAATGCCTCAACACAGCTGAACAGGTTTTTTCTATTTACATTTAACTAGCTTTGAACAGCAAGAGGAGAACTTAAATATTTCCTTTTCTTCTCACAAACCCTTTCTCTAATAACGTACTGGAGATGAAGCAGGGAATCATTCAAACGGTCGTTTAAATCAAGGACCCGGTTTGGCCCAGCCTCCTGTGGAGACGCTCTGGCTTGGGCTATCCTGGTCAGTGCAGGCGGCTCAGCTGAGCGAAGGAAAGGCTCAGGGCCAGTCCCGGTGGTGGCGGAGGGCGGTGTAGCCGTGGCGCTCAGGTAGCCCCTCACTCGGTATCTCTGTACCGGCGACGTCAGGTTGAAACTGCCATCAGGGGCAGCCTGGAGGAGTGGGGGATGAGACCACGACGACAGCAGCTGAGGCAGCGGATGGGAGGGGCCGGCCCCTGGGGCAGGGAGAGAATTCCGGGTGGTGTGTCTAACCTTGGCGCTTCCTCCGGATCCGCCGCTGGCTGCTCCCTCCTGCGCGGACTCTGAAGGGAACTCTGTGAAGCAGCCGCCGCCAGCTTGTTTTTTGTTTTCCTAAAACACACATGAGACACTCCCGTGGGCATATCCCGATTCCAGGCTGCGGCCAGATAAATGAGCTGCGGGCTGGGAGCAGGTCCCAGTGGAACTGCACTTCTTTCTCTCCCGCTCTGACAGCAGCCCTCCGAGGCACCAGACAGGCTGAGACTGCACCCCCAGCCCTGGGCACGCGACTCCCACCTCTAGAGGCTGCCAGATTAATATTTTCTGAGTGAAAGAGAGCCTCGAAGCCACATTGATTTGTATTTTTAAAACGTCATTCATAAACTCTAGCATTTTACTATTAGTTAGCAATTAATCCCAATAAGCCAGAAGGATCTTGTGATTGTGAAGGCATGCTGTAATGGGTTGGTCAGAAGGAATATTCCTTAGCATTTTTATAGGTTCTTAAAGTAGTTTTAGCTCTGTAACTGATAAAGCCAAGCGCAAGCTCTATCAGTCCCGCCACTTGACTGTCAGCACTATGTAGATAAACTCATAATAGTTCCCAGAGAGGAACGTTAAGAGATTCTTAAGCAGGAGACCAGGGGAGAGACATTCTTTTTTTATTGGGGGTGGGGGGGGGGGGGGCGGAAGATTAGCCCTGAGCTATTATCTGCCGCCAACCCTCCTCTTTTTGCTAAGGAAGACTGGTCCTGAGCCAGCATCCATCCATGCCCATCTTCCTCTACTTTATATGTGGGACGCCTGCCACGGCATGGCTTGCCAAGCGGTGCCATGTCCGCACCTGGGATCCGAACTGGTGAACCCCGGGCCGCTGAATCGGAACACGCGAACTTAACTGCGCCACCGGCTGGCCCGAGAGATACTCTTAATGTTGCTTGGGGGCTTAACCTGTGCTGACAAATGCTTAATTTCAAGATCTTATACAAATCAAGAGTAAAATGCTCTATCAGACCCAAATTTGGGGCATTTGTCATCTCACTCCTGTTGGCAATTCTGAAAGCTGGAGTTGGGTCCAAAAGGATACAGCCCACTCTGTCAGCTGGGGCACCTCAGGGGAGGGACACGGCATCAGATGAGAAGTGACGGATTGAAGACTAAGGATTGCCTTATCATCAAAATTTTTCTATTCTGGACCGTTTTTAAAATAGGGATTTTTTAAAGTAAGGATTTATGTATCACTTTTAAGAGCTGCTTTGGGGCTGGCCCCGTGGCCGAGTGGTTGGGTTCGCATGCTCTGCTGCAGGCGGCCCAGTGTTTCGTTGGTTCGAATCCTGGGCGCGGACGTGGCACTGCTCATTCAAACCACGCTGAGGCAGCGTCCCACATACCACAACTAGAAGGACCCACAACGAAGAATATACAACTATGTACTGGGGGACTTGGGGGAGGAAAAAAAAAAATCTTTAAAAAAAAAAAAAAGACCAGCCTTAAATAAGCGGCATATTTTAGTAAAAATAATATTTAATAGCTGTGATGTAGGGAATGCCAAGTAAATACCATAATGGCAATTATCACTCATCGGCCACCACAAGTTTGGGTGATTCTGGGAAGTTCCATGGCTACTGGGAGATGCTGGTGATGGATTTGGGGACAGAGCAGGGGAAGCAGAGCGCCACGAAGTCAGGATGCAGGTGCTGAATTGAGATTGTCAGCCGAGGAGAGAGTTATGTGAACCGGATGATTCGTGTGCCCATATGATGGAAAAGGAGTGAACAGGGAGAATTTCAGAAATATAGAGCAATACAACAGAGATAATTTGAGCAGGAGTTAGGTGCAGACCTCGGTTATCAAGAGCATGAGAGAAGGAGCTAGAGAAAGTACTATAGAGAAGTGAGGCTCCATTCCTCCCTGTGGCTCCTGCACCCAGTGCCATCTGGAGAAGTAATAGTTCCTGTTTTCTTCGTGGATTCAAGGGAATTCCCAGCTATTGTAGGTATGCCAGGTAGACACAATGAATTTTGGACCAATAGCATTTCAAACTCAAGATATCATTTCTTTCTCTCTTTAGATTTTAACCAAAATTTTCTCTGTTACTTTGGAAGCCCATACTTTGTACTTCTCAATTCTGATTATGTTCATCTTGTTCTTTGAGTGGAAAATTAAGAAAGTTGAACTTAAGTTGGTTTTTAGATACATTTGTATGGTCTAATGAGAGTCTGAAAGATGTTTATATTCCAAAGTACTAAAATTTTCAACTGCCCTGAAGAATCTGAGATGCATTGTTGTCAACTCTTTTGTCAAAGTATTGTTTCCAAATTGCTATTTTGCTCTTCCCCGAACTGGTTTCGGTAGGAAGAGCGACTTCTAAAACAACTGGTATTTTGTTCAATACAGTATGTTAAAAGGGCAGGGAAGTACAAGAATATTGATGAATACCAAAATACTGGTGCTAGGCCGAGGAGAGAAGTAAACGGGCATTCTGAGCAGCGATTTGGGAAGTGAATCCAGGAGAGGAAGCTTTGGAACCACTCTCCCTGGAAGGCAGACTTATCTCAGGACTTGCTCCTTGTTTGAGGAGTCAGCCCTCCTAGGCTCTGCTTTAGAGACAGTCCACTGTCCCCTTTGATGCCCTTGAACGTATCACTTCACCTTTGTAAAGAAGTTCATCTACATCTAAAGTGGGGTGAAGATTATTCACTCCTGGAAGAAGTGTCACAACATTTTGATAACCAGCGGAAGTGATTTCGCGAGCCTGTCTGTCATGATTTGGGGAGAGGACCCCAAGGGTCCACTCTTGCTTCCTTTCTTTAGAGAAACTATATGGTCCCCTCCTCCTGTAACACCCACCCAAAGAAGTATGAAGGCCAGCATCAAATACTAGTGCAATATTTGCGTTAAGTATTAAATGTACTATATGAAATGTTATGATTGTGCTTCTCTCCATCCGGTTCTCAATTGTTTAGGGTTCTTGAAAAATCAATAAGGCAAAATATGTCAGTAAGGCATTTATACTGATGAAGACAGGCCAGAGTTCTTGTTTTGTTTTTTGTAGTTATTTTTGGTTTTGACCAAAGGTATTTTAGGAACTTGGGAGAAAGGACCTGGAAATTGTTAGTCAGCTGAGTATTTATTTTGAAATATATGCTGACTTCTAACTTTCAGAGCTGAACAGCCTAATCCTTGATCATCCCAGAATGAGTTTAGGAATTTGTGATCATTTCCTTTTTACTGGTATTTGCATACATCACCAACCAGCTAGGTTTAGAAGGATGAGCGGTCTCTCTATGGTGAAATAGAACGATGAGAACTTAGGGCCAAGCTGAAATGTTCATCGTTATCAATTAATTCTTACTGAACATTCATGTATAAATGATATCAAAGAAGGTCCTTCACAACATACAGAGAAGACAAACTCCCTTTCTGTAGTGTACATTTTTAAAGGAAGATTGCAAATAGGCTAATAAAAATGGTTTGCCTCTTATATTGTTATCCATGTCTTGCATTAGGAGTTTCATGGATATTTGCTTAGTGTTGAGGGGAAGGGTCAATGCGTCTAATAAGAAGGAGGATATCTGGCAAGATTGGGAACATGACCTCTTGCCCTCCAAAGCCTGGGAAGCCCCAGTGAATGCTCCCTGTCTTAGCAGTATATGGACAGGGTGCCACCTCGCCCCTCTGCATGCTAAGCGGGGTCAGAGGTTAATGAATGAGTGAGTGCTCTCCTCACACATGAGATCCTGTTCGATAGTGGTTTTATAAATAAGGGCTTAAATGGGGTCAGAATAGGACCTGCATATTGCTTCCAAACTCTAAATCTTTTCGAAGTGATAGTGTTCAGAGATGATGTCCTTCCACTAGGGGAAGGAGAGATGAGGCCCTTGTGCTTGGAGATCTGGACGGCTACCACTGGCTCAGGAGGTCTAAAAGCAGGACCAAATGGAAAACAAAGCCGGGGAGGTCCTTGCTGCCCGCTATTCTTCTCTAGTAATCCCTTCAAAAATAATTGCAGACCCAAACCTCTGGCCTCCAGCACATTTTCCACTTGATTAGAGGCCTTTGTGAGGTAGGGAAAGGGACCTGCAGACTTGTACATTGTGCTGAGGACTGAAATGTCCAGCTGGGATTTTTTTCCATCAAAAGGGGATTTTAGTAAAACCATTATCAGGGGCTTAAAGGAGAAAAGCTGTTGAGCTGCAAGTGAGGGGGAGATTAGCATTAGCAGGCTTGTTTTTGGCACTGGTGGAAGGGTGGGAAGGTGTTTGCAGCCACTCGCACACAACTGCCTTAGTTTCTCTGCAAGTTCCTGACAGGTGCAGACGTAGGAACCAACGGGGGAGCGCGAACTGACAGACTTGGGAATGGCACAGGGGGCTTCACTCTCAAGCATCAAGTGGAAGCAGTCCAAATCAGGGAGGATTGCAAGGTAATGCTCGAGACCTGCTCGGTGGTGTGTAAGAGGCCATAAGACCTGCTTCTTTACAGCTTATGTGCATCTGTGTCCCCTGGAATCCCCACCACGAAACCCTCCATGCCCCTCCTCACAGTCTGCACCGACAGGGCAGCAGGAAATCAAGACAGAGGGAAGGGGTCGTGCTGGCTCACTTTAAAGGGCAAGTGGACGCCTGCGTGGACACTTTAATTTTTGTGGGGGAGGGACTGAGAGGCCAGAGGAAGGTTAAGAAGGCAGCCGCAGTGGCTGCCCAGTCTGCAAATAAGTATTCAGGCTGTGTGGATTTGCAAACTGTGCTGCGGGAGCCCTCTAGGGTGAGGATATGGGGAAAGTTACCTAAAATAGAAACTGTCTTCTTGGGATTACTAGAGCTGTCAGCTATACCTTTTTGGCCAAAATGAAGCGTAAAGAAGCCTGAAGCATGTGAGGTCAGTGGGCAGTGTTAAGGCCACAGATCTAGCTGCTACCTGAAGGGCCTGTGTGAGGCATGTCACACAGCAGCCTGCTCTGGAAACTCTTGTTTTCTATTTCTCCCTCTACGCACTGTCATTCTCGCTTGTTTTCCCTGTAAAAATGGGATAATGGATAAAATATAACGTTCTTCCTGACTGCCGTGAGCACACAGCTAGAGATGATATGGCCGAGGAGGGTGGGGCGGTAACAGCTACATGTTTCTGAGTAGGACATGTTCAGGTGTGTGGTGCTGTCACCTTACATCCATCTCCTCAGTCACAGGTTCACCTCAGGCCAGCTTGGTGACCCATTAGTTGGAATTTTTGTTTCAAGTCAGATTCAAGCAACCAAAGAGGGAAGACCTGTCTTCTTGAAAACATGTGCCACAGCCCAGGAGAGCTGTTCTTGGAGACTGCAGATCAAAACGCAACCCTCCTAGTTCATTCTAAAGACCACCTTTAGGCACCGCCAGTCGTTAAATAGTTTATACTTTTCCTCGTTTAATTTCATGTAATGTGTCCTCGCCCCTCAGCCTGCCCTGTTTGCTCCTCCTCGGCTGTGTGTGGAGTGACACCTGGTCTCTTTTCTTTCCCTGCCACTCCTGTTCCTGTTTGGGTTGTTTCCCCTGGATCTGTATTCATTTGGTATGGTCACTGACAGTGGCATATTTCAGCTGAGGTGTCCATAAAGCTGTGTGAGGAGATTTTCTGCTTTTATAATTCACTGATGGGTGCTGGAAATGGTAATCTTCTTCATGCCTGGGCCCTGAGTTCCAGAAGCTTTTCCTTTCTTTGCTTTCGTTCTCTGAGCTAATAGGCTGCGCCTCATCCGGCTGATTCAGCGTGGCAGAAGCAGCCGCAGGGGATTTCCACCTTCCACCGTCTGCTGGTTTGTTCCACATTCGCACCAACTGCCCTTCAGACCCACGCTCTGATTCCCTGAGGCCAGACTGTTGAGCAAGAGGGCCAGAGCCCCAGCCTCTCCTGCCCTCAGCCTGTCTCTCATTGTGGCATTTGATGGAATCCGGCCAAGTGGGCCTGGCAGTCCTTTCTCTTTGTTTTAATTCGTGCTACCTTTTCCTAATCTCTGTTTTCCGTGGGAGGAATTTAGGTACGTGAGCAACCTTAGTTCTTTATCAGGGCTCTTAATCATTTTCAGTTTCATAGACTCCTTTAGATTCCAAGAAGATGTCTTCATCTGGGCAATAAAGATACTCATTTTAATAATAATAAAAAAATAGATAATCCTAAAATTTTAAAAATATTTTTGTTTTTCCTCAAAGACTCTAGAAGTTTTCATCACAGGCAATACACTTTCTATTTTTTTTTTTGTAATAAAAAAAGCTAGCACTTTTGCTTTTGCTGTTAAAATTGCTATCTCCATGTATGATTGTAAAATTTTTCCCCAGTGGTTCTCCCAAACTTCTCAACTACGATAATCTAACAGGATTTGTGTGAGATGGTCTTGAAGGAAAATTAGAAGTTGATGTTTGATTCGCACGGCCTCCCAGGGCAGAGCTGGAGCTCGCTCAGGAGCCTTCAGTAGGAGGTGGCATCTGTTACCCTCCCAAAGTGGTGCGCTTGGCACCTGGGGCTCCTTTGAACAGTTTCACTATTTTAAAATTCCATCTTATCTTTTTGGTGATGTGAGACTCCTCCCTGTCAACTCTGATATGCTGGGGAAATTCTTTGGAGGGCCGGGGAGGTGACTAGAGGGCATTTGCCAGAGGGGAGGAGGTCATGGTTCCCACTGGAAATAGCCTCCAACTCACAGACAATGCTGCCGCCTGCTGACCACTCGCGGGCCTTGCAGACTTTGTGGATAAATAAATTTCGTCTTTTCATTTTCCATCTTCCACACTGGAAAACAAGTATTTAGAGTTTTGCATTAGCCATACTTTTTCTGCCTTCTAGTGGATCCTAAGGTCATCTTAATAGACTTGGGGTAAAGAAAGCACAAGGTCAGACTCCTAGCTCCCTGATCTGGTGTGGATGTGATTCCTGGCTGCGTCACAGTGGGGAGGGCGAATTGTGTGTCAGTCGGTGGGAGAGGTTTTTGGGGGCGGTGATCAAGGTCGAAGAACAATCCAGAGGGAGACAGAAATGACTTTCCACCCCGGCCTTTCAATAAAGTGTAGCGCTTGACTTCTGTCTCCTAACTTGCATATATACATTTTTATTTCTAAAGTAAGCTGTGATGAGGCTGTTTGTTCCTAAGTCCTGTGTCGTGCTTACTATAGTAAATTTCTGCAGTCCCTCTTGTGATTCCATTGGAAATTAGACCTGTATGTGTGGGAAAAAGATAGGCCAGCTGCCTTCCTTTGGGTCACACTGTTCTGATTGTCGCCGTTTGACTCTGAGCACAATGGCAGGGCATGTGGCTCAAGTGCGCAGATGTCAGCCAGGGTTGGAGGAGCCAGTCATCTATCTGTTCCAGGCCAGAAAATGTGAAGGCCTTCTCTGCTTCCTATAACAGCAAGCTGCAAACTTCATAAAGTTCAGGAGACCACAGAACCTAGCCATACGCTTTTTACAGATTCCCGAAAGACTCTGTCTAAGTTGTATGCATTTGAAATGAACTGGAAGGCTAGAATTGTCACTTTAATTTTGTCACTTTCACACTGGTTGCTTAAGACACAGCTACCGGTCCTTCTTTCTTGGCAGTTCAGCACAGTGGGCTTCTGAGCTATGGAGCTAAGGTCTAAAGCACTGAGGTAAAAATGAAGGGACTTGTTAGGTTGTCCTCCATCCAAGGACATTAAGAATTTGAGGGGCTTAACTGGTGCAATTCCTCCCTCATTTTATGCATCTGTCCAATTTTAGCCTCGGTAATTTTACTAAAGAGTCTAAGGAATATCAAGACTAATTTTTTTGGTTCCTCCTTATTTAGAGACCACTTCTCAAAACATAAAATGGAAGCAGGCAGCTATTCCCACACAAATGGGTACATAAAAATGCCCATTTGGGGTAAAGATTTCCTAAGGAGAAATATTATTATGGACATTTGTAGTAAATATTTTCATTTTCCTTTTAGAAGAGGAAAACAATGCATTCCAAGCCATATTGAGTAATTCCATACTATAAAAAAATTAATCTGGTCTCAAAGAACATTTTTCCCACAGTCCAGTTCAGTAACTTGGACCCACGAAATGAGTAGTAATCATTGACAGACAGCTGTGTGCTAGGCCTGATCCTTCTGGAGTGTGGATTACATAAATTGAGGAGCAAAAACATAAGAGAGTGCCTGATATTAACAAATTAGACCCTTTTACTCTTTCTGGACAAGAGGGATTTGTAAACTAAAGCATCTGTGAAGTCAAGCCTTTTTATCCTTGGATGAAGGGAACATAGCTCGTGTTCCTGCAGCCCGATTCTACTGTATAAAGGGCACAGTGACATACATTTGTAAATGCGTTAAACCTGTGTAAGACTTCCAGCGTTTGTACTTCATATTACTATTTGTGACAAAGCAGTGTTGTGGAAACTAGCTCAAATCCTCTGAGGACAACAGGTGACAGAGTTGACACTACCAGCTACTTCGGCACCCTGTAGCCCATTAGCAACTTGCACTACTTTTTCAGCTTCTTGAATAACCCTGTATATAATGCTTGCAGAAGATAACTGAGTTTGCATGATTTATATGCCTATTAAATAGTAATAATAACTTTAAGCATTTGGGGTTTTTTTTTTACTCCAAATGAAAATAATATCCTCTAGTTTGGCACCTTTCTGAAGCAGGGTGCTGATGCTTTGCGGTGTGTCAGGGAGAGATCAAAGAGCTGCCTGCATGTTGATCACTCTCTGATTCGTGGTTAAAGTCTGGAGCAGCCTTGGTTCTGATAGCGACCCCTCACATCACCCAGACAGGATCTTTTCACTTGTCAAGCCTCTTTCCTCATTTATAAAATTAAATGTACAATATTGGCCAGATTTGGTAAAACAAAAATTTTGAGACGGAGAAATTGAACACCATGTTATGACTGAACTCTGCCAGCAGATCCCGTTCACATCCCTAGCACCTGTCACCTGGGTTTCTCTCCTGCTCCACACAAGACCTCCTCCTCCTCTTCTCTGTAATTGAGACTGCTTTCCACTAACAAAGAAAAGCAAACTTACAAGGATAGGTGGCATTTGTTCCTTTAACAATTCAAGTGGAAGAGTAATGAGATAATAAAAACTTGTCTTCTGTTTTTTTTTTTCCCCAAGATTTTATTTTTCCTTTTTCTCCCCAAAGCCCCCTGGTACACAGTTGTGTATTTTTAGTTGTGGGTCCTTCTAGTTGTGGCATGTGGGACGCCACCTCAGCGTGGTCTGACGAGCAGTGCCATGTCTGCGCCCAGGATTTGAACCGGTGAAACCCTGGGCCGCCAAAGCAGAGCACGCGAACCTAACCACTCGGCCATGGGGCCGGCCCACTTGTCTTCTTTTTTAAAGAACTTATGTACACTTTTCTAGGTTAACAAATGCAGGCAGAGGAATTCCAGTTCTATTTTGTTTTATTTAGAGGGATGCTAACATACCCCACCCTAGTGCTGTGCAGTTAACATCTCTTATTTTCTCTGCACCTTAGCTGGAAGATTCGGCTTTATATCTACCAAATGTTCGGGGTCGGAACAGTCAGCTCCACCAGGCAGAATCAGAGCAAGCCCTGGAAAAGAGGAAAAGACTAAAACTGATCATTTGTGGACATTTAAATTGACCAATTATCTAGAAATAGCCGTTTTCAATCCAAGACCTCAGAGTGTATGCTTTTATTCCAGCTGTGCACTTACCTTTGTAAGTTCTAAATTATTAATAGTTGGCACTGATCTAAATATGAACGTCTCATCTGTTTGACATTCACTTTTCAAAAAATTTAACTTGCTACCTAACATTTGAACAAGTACATTGACAAAGATGAGATAAATATGTGGCCCAAGCATCAGCTTCGATTTGAATGGAGCTTTCCAATTGCTAATCCTGTGCCTTACCCATGATCACATTATTTCATCAGAAAGCCTCACCTCGGTCTCCTCAGGGATTCACAGTGGCACAGAATGTAGGTCTCGCCCTCTGCTAAAGGCATAGAATTGACCGTTAAAAGGGGGTGAAGTTTGACACGGGGAGCAGAAAGACAACAGGGGACGTCCCCTGGATGACTGCTGCACCCGAGCCGCGGAGAGTGGAGGCCAGGGCTCTCCTTTCGTGGACCGCGACGAGACGGGTGTCAGAAGCGGTGTGAGGTCTTGATTTGTTTACAGATCTGATCTTTTAATCAAGAGGTTCTTATTCTTTGGAAACACAGTGTTCCCTGGGGGGCCACTGCCCTTTCTCCTTTGAAAACTTGAGTCCAAATTCTCTAAGTCAAAAGTGAGAGGTTTTACTTCTATTCCAAGACCAGCATCTGTCTAGTAGCCCCTGCAGGAGAGCACCAGGATTTGGGGATGGGCCAGGCTTCGATTTACAGATCCCATGTCCTTATTTAAGAGAAAGTTCTTACCTTTAAAAAGAAACTCCAATAAAAGGAACATTTGCTTTTTCAGATCTTTTTGTTGATTTGAATCACGAAAGAATATGATCAGTTTGAGTTTTCATAACTATTTAAGGGTGTACTGTACGTTAGGCAAGCATCCTTGTCACTGTTGCCAGATGTAGAATAATAAATCAAGCGGGCCCTGCCCCAAACTTAGGACTGAGGGCTTCGGCAGGAAGGAGTCCATGGCAGGGAGAATTATGCAACAGTGCCCTACACTCTTAGCTGGAGGCCTATCGTGGTTCTTAGGGGTCTGCAGACACTGTCTGAATCCCACGGTTGCCTTTGTAGATCATCTTTTCAGTACAAACATTAAAGGGCTATTGCCCAGTGAGACAGAAAAGACAGGTATGCACAGCCCTTTCCCGACTACTACCCTACAGTTTCTATGAGGCTGATTACTTCTCGATGATAAAATTTACACTAAGTTCCTAGTTTGGTTTTTCAGTTCTGAAGTTTCAGCAGATGCCTCAATCAGGTTTTTTCTTATTCTAAAAATTGCCCTGAAGTGCCTTTTAACTTTTGTACCACCCATAAAATATGTATCAGGTGATTTTCTTTGATGCTTCTGTTTTTTAAAAGCATTTCTGAGGGGGCCGGCCCGGTGGTGCAGCGTTTAAGTTCACACGTTCTGCTTCAGCAGCCCGGGGTTCACCGGTTCGGATCCTGGGTGCAGACATGGCACCGCTTGGCAAGCCATGCTGTGGCAGGCGTCCCACTTATAAAGTAGAGGAAGATGGGCATGGATGTTAGCTCAGGGCCTGTCTTCCTCAGCAAAAAGAGGAGGATTGGCGGCAGCTGTTAGCTCAGGGCTAATCTTCCTCAAAAAAAGATAAAGCATTTCTGGGTATGGTGGAGATGGAATCAGTCCACCCATATTCTGTTTAGAGTAGTGCCCTGCAGCATGAGCTTGTCCATACTGTGTTCAAACAGCTACCACTCACTTCTGTGAGGTCACCCCACTGGAAACCAACGTGTGATCAGTAACTGAGCCTTCTAATAGCGCAGAAGGGAGCTGGACTTTGGAACTGGACCTAGTTTGAGTCCTGGTTCCCCTCAGTGGCTGGGTAACTTCAGGCCAGTAGTAGGCCTTATTTGGAAACAGGATACCCGTTTAGCAGACTGCTTTGAGGACTAAAAGGAGAACCTTGCAAGTACCACGCAAAGCACACCATATTCATTTCTTTTCATCCAAACAGGTTGAGAGGTAGGCAGTTAACCTTGACTGATGAAAGTAAGTGGTTTATTTTTCTCCAGAGATGCTCCAGATGTATCCTCAAGAATGCCCAATTCAGGATGACGATACTAGGCCCGTGGTCTTAACTTTCAAGCTTTAACTTACTGACCCTCAGTCAAGCTTATAGTTAACCTTTGAAGTAAAACGCAAGGGGCCAGCCCGGTGGCGCAGCGGTTAAGTTCCAGTGCTCTGCTTTGCAGTCCAGGGTTCTCCAGTTCGGATCCCAGGCATGGACCTATGCACCACTTATCAGGCCATGCTGTGGCAGGCGTCCCACATATAAAATAGAGGAAGGTGGGCAGAGATGTTAGCTCAGGGCCAATCTTCCTCAAAAAAAAAAAAAAAAAAAGGAAACAGAAAAGCAGAAAACCCTTAGTTAGAGTTGCTAGATTGCTTTGTGTATTAAAATGAAGAATGTGAGAACAGAGGCTGAGACTTAGGAGGTGTTCCAGTTTCAACTGACTGGATCTGTACAGCCATGCAGTCTCTTGGAGGAAGAAAAAGTCTCAGAACCTACAGCTTGTGTAACTTTCCTGCACCATAGTGTCAAATGTAAATTAGAAAGCTGACCTAATTCAAAGTCCCTACTTCTTACTAGGGTTCACACATTTTTTTTTTCAGGCAATAAGTACTGTAACCTAAGAGGGAAGAAAGAGGTCCACACCTTCTCAAAGAAAAGGAAGATGGATCTAGTGTCAGGCTCAATTAGACCCAATTGTGATGGCTCTCCAAAAAGGGACAATGAAGCTTTTGTGATATGCACAAGCAGAAAGCTTGGAAATTTTGCAAAACAATCTTACTCCAAGAGAAACCTGGGTTCTAGTTCTCTTCCTGGAAGGAGGTGGGGATCGAGGAAAGCTTTATATTACTCTTGTCAGCTTTTGCTGATGAATATTTTTTGCTTTTTCTAAAAAAAAAAAATCTCAAACTAAGAAAGACCGAAACCGAGGAGTATGACTTACTGTACTGTCTGAGCATTTATGCTCTTCCACAGGATGGAAGCCCAACCACAGGGGGTCAGAGGATTTAGTTATTGTCTACCAAAGGGAACTCTTTGCTCGAATTGTTGGTATTCATTTATCTGCCCCAAATTCAGCCTAAGAACCCTCACCAGGGTGGATCAAGTGGGCAGCTTCAGCACTGGAAGTGCTTAAAATGCAAATGTGCAGAACTCCTGGCCAAGCTCCCCATCCCCCAGGAAAGTGCTTAAATCCAGCCAGGCCTGGAGGAGAATGTTAAAGAGGGCTGGAACTGCCCTCCTCCTTTCCAGTAGGACCCTCACTCACACTGTGAGATTCAGTATGCATGACTGAGCAAGGGAGCCAGCAAGCAAGGACCGCGCTCTTTTAACTTTTCTGAACAATGGCTTCGGTTCCCTCCACCCTTCACCATTTCACATCCTCCCCACACCCACTCAAAGTGTAAAGAATCCCATCTTTCTCCCCGACTTCCACATCTCATGACCCATTTTTGCAACATTACCCCTAGAGCTCATTTCCATCCAAAGAAAAGTTGGCCACCGTGGGGAAATTGTGACTCTTACAAATCTGGTTTTTAAAAATGTTTCATTTTGTTCAATTTCTTTAAACTTCCATATTGTTGACAGTTTAAAACAAAAAATTATATAAATCTGCAGTCTAATCACATTTCTAGAAACAAAACATTTAGATGTCAGTAGTAAACCTTATACAGAATAAGTTTTTAACCACGAGCTTACTCATACCACATAGGACGCACCAAACTCTGTGCCTTATTCCCCTTCGCTGTAGAGGACACGAACAGCACCTCCTACTCTGGCACGTTCCCAAACACACACTGCCTTAAAAATAATCCACAGATACAAGGTTTTTTGTTTTGTTTTTTTTCAAAAACATACTTCATATTTCCTCTTTTATTATATAAATATCAGTTTAACCTTTTACTGTAAGAATATAAACGTTTTAAGAGGATCTTTGTTATTATTTATACAAATTCACAAACAGTACAATTAATTGATAAAGGTCTCTGGGTTTCTTTAACTCCATGATCTCACATGTTGCTGTGGAGGACTCTAAAAAAATAAACAAACAAAAAATCCAACAAAAATATACATCCTACTCAAAAGCGATTTTTTTAAAGCCACAAGTTCCAACCCCCACCAAAATAAAGTCACCTATTCCTCCATTTAGAAACAGAATTTTTTAAAACCCACAAACTCCCATTTTATTAACAGAACAGAGATAAGACGTGAATGTCAGTCTCCTCCCCTTCACGCTGCAGCCCCAGGGGCTCTGCAGGCCAGCTCTGCCCGTCTGCTTCCACCAGGAGCCTCACTGTGTGACCTTCTTGTGGAGAAACTTGGAAGAGGGTGAGGGTAGGCAGAATTTGCATATATAATAATCTTTTCAAGACACAATCTGCATCTCAAACAAACAAAACAGTTCGATTCATTTCTCCCACACATTTGTGCTATAAATTAAGTCAGGATTTAGAACACCATTGGGCCCTAAAACCCCACCGGACAAGCAGAAAAAGAAAATTATAGCCAGAATGTGGAAATGGGACACATTGGATGGATGGGGTTTGGGAAGAAGCCAAAACAAAAAGGACGTACAAACCCAAGGGGCATCTTTCCAGTCTAGGCACAAAAATGTTGCAGTCTCAAAATATCTCTCTTGTAGAATTCCAGGGCTTCAGAGAAAAAAGTAAACTAAAACGAGGTAGCCAGACATATATATATATATATATATATATATATATAATTTATATATATATAATATAGAGAATATATTCAGCAGACAAAAAGGACCATGATTTCAAATTTCTTCAAAAAATAAAAAAAGGAAAAGAAAGACAATAAAAACGAAATGAGCGTGAATAGCAGAGTACTGTAAAAGGAGTGATGAGAGGAGACTGGGATTAGGTACAAAGTGGAAGAAGGGTGAAAAGGCCGTTGTAGTTGGGTTTGCTTTTTATACATTTCAAAATAAAAACCAGATCACAGTATTTAAATGAAAGCTTAAGTGAAGGCAGACATTTCCTCAGCTCCCCAGGGTCTAAAGGACTAGTCACTCCACATCCCCATTTCCAAATGGAACGCAGTGGGGATACAGTGGCTCAGTCAGTCCTCCATCCCCCTGCAGGGAGGAGTGGGTGGGTAAGTAGCTGAGTCCATCTCTCCATCCTCAGGGAAAAAGAGAGGGGAGTACCGCCGGGGTAGCACAGGAACCCGAGATGCAATGAGAATGGGCGTGTAGTGGGCGAGGGTGCTGGAGGAGGAAAAAGAGAATGAGCCTGAGGCTTCGTGTCATTGCCCCCATCTCATCCACCGCAAGGATCTATGTATAAGTGTGCGTGTCGAGGGCGGGGGCGGGGGCAGGGCCGTGGTGGTGACGGGAGGATGAACAGGGCGGGACAAGGGGAGGTGGTGCTGCCGCCCTCACCTGACCTTCTCACTGTCCGTCATCTGCCAGAGTCCCAGGTTGAGTACTTTGAGGCAGGGCAGCTGCGTGATGCGCTCCAGGCCGCGCTTGGTGATTCGGGTACAGCCGTACAGGTCTATGCCAGTGAGCTGGCTCAGGTGCTCGGCAATCAGCTCCAGGCCCTTGTCCGTGATGCGGACACACTGTCCGATGTTGAGCGTGCGGAGCCCGTGCATCTGCCGCACCATGCGGTTGATGCCATCGTCACTGATGTGGCAGGAGCAGAGAGAGAGGGACTTGAGGCCATCTAGGCCCTGGGCTATGTAGGCCAGACTCTGGTCCCCCACCTTGTCACAGAACGACACATCCAGCCCCGAGAGACGCAAGCTGCCCATGGCCAGGTGCATGATGCCCGTGTCACTGATGTTGTCGCAGGAACGCAGGTTAAGGCTGCGTAGGCTGCCCATGTGCGACAGGTGCAGGAGGCCCGCGTCCGAGATGCCCCCGCAAAAGCTGAGGTTGAGGAGCCTCAGGCCCGTCAGCCCCCGGGAGATGTGCTTTAGAGAAAGATCAGTGAGCTTCTGACAGTCCTGCAGCGTGAGCTGCTCCAGGCCCAGGCAGCCCTCGGCCGCGCTGCGAGTCATGCCAGCCAGGTGCCCGATGCCCACGTCGGAGAGGTGGCGGCAGCTGCGGAGATTAAGGCTCTTGAGGCGCTGCAGGCCCCAGGCGATGAGCAGGAGGCCGGTGTTGGTGATGTTGCTGCAACCCCCCAGCTCCAGCACCTCCAGGCCCTTGAGGTACTGGGCTATGCGACCCAAGCTGCTGTCGGTGATCTGCTTGCAGAGGCTCAGGTTGAGGGCGCGCAGGGAGCCGATCTCCTGCACAAACGCGTGGCCCAGCCCGTTGTCGGTGAGGTTGTAGCAGCCGCTTAGGTTGAGGCTCTCGATGTTGGCCATGCCCTGGATCACGTAGCTGAGACTGCGGCGGAGGCTCAGGATCTGCACGCGGCGGATGCCCCGGGCCTGCAGGCTGGGGAACAGCGACGGGTTGGCCCGGCGCAGGTGCAGCTTGGCCTCCACCCCCCGCCACACCGACTTGTGGTAGGCGGCGTCCCGCCAGGCCGTGCACACCTGCGCCGCGCGCCCCTTGTCCCGGACGTCCAGGTAGCCGAAGATCATGGCCAGCAGCTCGGGGAACAAGCACGAGATGTGGGTCTCCATCTTCCTCCTCCCCCCTCCGCGGCGCTGGGGGGAGGAGGCGCGGGCCCCGCCGCTCCGGCCCCGGGAGGCGACGAGAGCGGTTCGCCCCGGCCGCCGCCGCCGCTGCCGCCGCCGCCGCCGCCGCCTCGGGCCCAACGGACGGCCCCTCCCCGCCTTCCGGCTCCGGCCGCCGCCGCCGCTCCTCCTCCTGTGCCGTGCGTCCTTCCTTCCTTCCTTCCTGCCGGCCTCGCCTCCCTTCCCTTCCCTCCCCCCGCCCCGGGCTCCGCTCGGTCCTCACATCCCGGGCGGGGAAGGCGCCCTCACTC
>NC_060267.1:56826451-56859714 GCF_021613505.1 Equus quagga
AGAGAGAGAGAGAGAGAGAGAGAGAGAGAGAGAGAGAGAGAGAGAGACACGAGAAGACAATGAGAGCGAGCCAGCCAGAGGGGGAGGGAGAGAGGAGGCGGGTGAGGAGGCGGAGAGGAGGGGGGAGGGGACCAGATGAGCAAGCAGACAGTGAGGTGTTTGCTCAGGCTCGCTTAGCCGTGACACTGGCTTCTGGGTCCCTTGGGTCTCCATCCTGCTGTTTCACAGCCTTGGCTTCTCGCTTCAAGAGGCCTCCACTGTCCCCATGAGCAAGCCACACTCTATAAGCTTTCTCTGCACACCCTCCTCTGGAAGCCCCGCTTCATTCTCCCGCTCCCTAACCCTGCTCGCTCTGCTAGCCCCTCCTTGCTCCTGCTCCTGCCCTCCTCTTCTCTTGCTTCTCAATTGCTCTCCATCTCGGGCCACCGCTCAGCAAACCTTTGTTGAGCACCTCCTCTGCACCTGGCACTGTGCCGGGCCCCCGAGGGCTCACCGCCACTGAGGTGATAGTCATCTTGCTCGTAGGCTGCTGAGGAGGCAGACGCAAAAGAAAATCTCGACTCAAGAGCTGAGCATGGGGACCCAGGGCGGGAGCAGCCCTTTGCCCTTTGCCCCACATACTGTGCTCTGCGCTGTTGTGAAGACAGATTAAGTCTGACAGTAAGCCCAAGGGTCTCCCAAACACCCAGTGGTCCTCTAGGTCCTAAGAGTAGAGAGTAGACTCTGCCTAGCCACCGTCTTCAGGGAGCTGTCAGAAGAGTGTCCTAAATATGCTGAGAGTGTGGGAGTGGAGCAATCATGTAGTGCTTTTGGCTGAAAGTAACAGAAAACTCCTACTCAAGTGACTTCAATAATGACAATTTAATATCTCACATAAGAAGTCTAGATGGTTCCAGCATTGATTAATGCAGCAGCTCAATGATGTCGCCAAAGACCCAAGTTACTTTCATCCTTCTTCCCTCTCATCCTCAATATTTTGGACTGTCCTTAAGCTAGCTCCCCTCATGGTCACAGGATGGCTGCTGTTGCGGCAGGCATTACAATCAGACATAACAATACCTTGAAGGAGAAGAGGGACTAGATTTTGCCTGTGCATCTCTTATCAGTGAGGAACATTTACTCCTGAAATCACCCAGCAGACTTCCTTTTTTTTTTCAATGGTCAGGCTGCGTTCTCTGCCCACGCCTGAAGGAGTCATGGGCAATGGGATGGGGACTGCCACAACTAGCTTAAACCAATCAGGAGTCCCTTCTGGGCTGGGGCCTATGTCCCCAAAAGAATGTGGCCACAGAAAGGATACTTGAAAACTTGAGGTCTGATAGAATGGAGGAAGGAGAGAGGTGGACAGTGGTTGCATGATCAACCAGCATGGTCTTGGGTGGCTGGGGCGTGGGCAGTAGGGCCTGTCTCCAGCTAGTGGGTGTCCTCTTCACAGGTTTCAGGAATATCTGGGCATAGCAAATGATGCTCCAGCTGTAACTGACACGTGAGAGGCAGTGAAAAGTTAAAGAGCAAAGGAGCAGCAGCTGAGTCCTCTGCTCTTGCCCCAGATTCCCACGTGGCTAGCTCCGGAAGCTCCTTCAGGTCTTTCTTCAATTGTTTCCTCCTTGGGGAGACCTTCCCTGTGACCCTATCAAAAAGTGCAATCCTTTTGCAACAAAAAAAGAATAAAATATCTAGGAATAAACTTAACCAAAGAGGTGAAAGACCTGTACACTGAAAACTATAAGACATTATTGAAAGAAATTGAAGACACAAAGAAATGGAAAGATATTCCATGCTCATGGGTCAGAAGAATAAACATAGTTAAAATGTCCATACTACCTAAGGCAATCTACAGATTCAATGCAATCCCAATCAGAATCTCAATGACATTCTTCGCAGAAATAGAACAAAGAATCCTAAAATTTATATGGAACAACAAAAGACCCTGAATAGCCAAAGCAATCCTGAGAAAAAAGAACAAAGCTGGAGGCATCACAATCCCTGACTTCAAAATATACTACAAAGCTATAGTAATCAAAACAGCATGGTACTGGTACAAAAACAGACACACAGATCAATGGAACAGAAGTGAAAGCCCAGAAATAAAACCAGAGCCAAGAACATAAAATGGAGAAAGGAAATTCTCTTCAATAAACGGTGTTGGGAAAACTGGACAGCCACATGCAAAAGAATGAAAGTAGACCATTATCTTGCACCACACACAAAAATTAACTCAAAATGGTTAAAGACTTGAATATAAGACCGGAAACCATAAAAGTCCTAGAAGAAAATATAGGTAGTACACTCTTTGACACTGATCTTAGCAGCATCTTTTCAAATACCATGTCTATTCAGGCAAGGGAAACAAAAGAAAAAGTTAATAAATGGGACTACATCAGACTAAAAAGCTTCTGCAAAGCAAAGGAAACCATGGACAAAACGAAAAAACAACCCAACAGCTGGGAGAAAATATTTGTAAATCATTTATCTGACAAGGGGTTGATGTCCAGAATATATAAAGAACTCATATGACTTGACAACAACAAAGCAAACCACCCAATCGAAAAATGGGCAGAGGATCTGAACAGATATTTCTCCAAAGAAGATATACTGATGGCCAATAGGCAGATGAAACGATGTTCAACATCACTAACTATTGAGGAAATGTAATCAAAACTACAATGAGATATCACCTTACACCCATCAGAATGGCTATAATTACTGAGACAAAGAACAACAAATGTTGGAGAGGATGTGGAGAAAAGGGAACCCTCATACACTGCTGGTGGGAATGCAATCTGGTGCAGCCACTATGGAAAACAGTACGGAAATTTCTCAAAAAATTAAAAATAGAAATACCATATGACCCAGCCATCCCACTACTGGGTATGTATCCAAAGAACATGATATTAGCAATTCAAAGAGACCCATGTACCCCTGTGTTCACTGCAGCATTTTCACAACAGCCAAGACATAGAAGCAACCTAAGCGCCCACAGACTCATGACTGGATAAAGAAGATACAGTATATTTATACAATGGAATACTACTCAGCCATAAAAATGATAAAATCGTCCCATTTGCAACAACATGGATGGACCTCAAGGGTATTATGTTAAGCAAGGTAAGCCAGACAGAGAAAGACAAATATGGCATGATTCCACTTATATGTGGAAGATAAACAAACACATGGACAAAGAGGACAGATTAATGGTTACCAGAGGAGAAGGAGGTTAGAGGGGGTGGGTGGGTGGGGGGGGGGGTCTATGAGAAATGTAGGTTCCTAGGCCTCACCCCAGACCTGCTAAACCAAATCTCTGAGGTGTGAGGCCCCTGCCTCCTCAGGGGACCCCACTGTGCTGGCCGGTATTTGGGAGCCATTCCTTCCGGCTTTCCTGCATAGATACAAGCAGGTTCAGCTTTGATACCGAGATACTCAGACACAAAGGAGTGAGGTTAACACATCCTGGAGTCAGTGAAGTGTTGGCACACTGAGATTCCGGACGATCATTTGCATGTTATCACGTTTAAGAACAAAGTTTCCTGGGTTGAGCGCCTTGCCGTCCCTGCAGTGGGACCCACTGTGACACAGGAGTGAACGCACAAGGAACGGGTCAAGAACGGCGGCCGTGTGGACAAAGTGCAGGTGCACACAGCGGGGTATCATGCAGCGACGAGAAGCAGTGCATTAGACGTGCAGATGGAGACCAGGATGGAAAATAAAAATAGCACTTAGGAGGAAAAAATGAGATTTATACTACAATACCACTGACATAAATCAAAAATAGATGCCCAGGGCTAGGCAAAGATTTCTTAAAACACAAAAAGCACTAATTGTCAGAGGAAAAAGTACTAACTTAGACTTCGTTGAAATTAAGAACATGTGTAATTGTATCAAAAGACACCATTAAAAGAGTGATAGGCCAGTAACAGACTGGAAAAAGGTTTTTCTCTCCATATCCAATAAACGGCTCAGATGAGAACAGAAAAAGAAATAAGACAAATCAATATGGAAAACAAATAGCCCAATTAAAAAATGGGCATGAAACTTGGTCAGGTACTTGACAGAAGACCACATATGACTAACCAACATCCACATATACAGCATCTGTGCTCGGCACCCTTAGTTATCTGGGAAATGCAGACTAAAACCACAATGAGACTGGGGCCGGCCCAGTGGCGTAGCAGTTAAGTTTGTGTGTTCCACTTTGGTGGCCTGGGGTTGGCAGGTTCAGATCCTGGGTGCGGACCTAGCACCGCTCAACAAGCCGCATTGTGGCAGTGTCCCAAATAAAATGGAGGAAGACTGGCACAGATGTTAGCTCAGCGACAATCTTCCTCAAGCAAATAGAGGAAGAATTGGTGATGGATGTTAGCTTAGGGCCAGTCTTCCTCACACACACACACATAAAAACCCAACAATGAGACACCACCATCCCCACCAAAATGGCTAAAAACAAAAAAGCAACAATATGTCAAGTTTGCAAGAAAGGGCATGCGTTAGAACTCGCATGTTTTGCTGGAGGAAGTGTCAAATGGCACAACCTGTAGCACGTTAGAGATGGAGAGCGCTGCCGCCCTCCGCCCCACAGTCCTCGTGGGAACATCCCTGAAACAAGGTCAGATGTTCACCAGGAGACATGCACAGACATGTTTATAGTAACTACTCAGAAGAGCCCCAAACCTGGAAACAGTCGAAGGTCCTTCTAAAGGTCCAATAATTCAAAGGTTCACACAACTGGGTATACACAGCGACAAAAAAGGGAACATAATGATGAATGAAAGAAGCCGGATAACAAAGACCGTGAAGACTAAGCTGTATAACTCCGTTTAGGTGAAATTCAAGACAGGGATCTATGACGATAGGAGTCAGAACCATGGGAGCTCTGGGGGGTTAGTTTTGACTGAGAAGGGGTGTGACAGACCTTCTGGGTGCTGGAAATGTTCTGTGTCTTCATTTGGGTGGTGGGTTAACACACATGCCCAGACACACGTATATAGTTACTTCTAATATTCATTGAGTTGCACACTTAAGAGACTGCATTTTCGATCTCCACGTTATACCTCAATAAAAATGAAAATAAATTCATGCACACAAAACAAGACACGTGTTGTGAGAGCACACACAAACATAAGGGCCGTCAGACTCGACGGCACAGCTGCGGGGAGTTGCTGGGGAAGAAGGGAACGGGAGTGTGGTTTGCACATAAAAGGGAAGAAATGAGGACAATTAAAAAGAGTTCCAGTCCAAACTAATAATGAAAGTTTATATAATCTAAAGAGTACAGTTAACTCAATTTTTTTGCGAGCCCAAGGTGGAGAGAGAGACAGAGATTGAGAGAGAGAAACAGTGAAAACAAAAGAGCAGCCGCAGCAGCAGAGCGGGGGCAGGAGCAAGGCAGAAAGCACCAGGGGGAGGAACTCGACCAAACGCACAGAGAGAGCTGCAGGGCACCAGCAGGCAGCACAGCACCGCCTCTTCCTGGGCCCAGTGCCCAGAGCAGTCCACCCAGGTCTGATCCACCTCAAGAACAGAATCCAAGAAGTGACAAAAGCAAATAAGACAGAGTTCCTGACTCTGGTCACTCAGGGTTAGAGCTACCCACACCTAGCGAGGAACCCGCAGTGAGACCAGACTACTCAGCATTCTGCACAGCCCCGCCAGGCCAGCTCGGAAGACACTCATCCACAGCTAATTTACAGCACGCTTGGCTCTCCAGGTAGAAACTCCAGCCACTGGTCAGTGGGTCACAATCTTGGTGTCTGAATAGAAGCATTCCTCATGTACGTCACTCAAGCCATCAGTGACAGACTAATTCATCTAGCAGGGACCCCTGATTCATGGAATTTCAGTAAAATAGTTGTTTTGCATTGAATTGTGTACCCCGCCCCCCAATCCATATGTTGAAGTCCTAACCCCCAGTACCTCAGAATGGGACCGTATTTGGAAATAGGGTCATTACAGAGATAATTAGCTAAGATGAGGTCATACTGGATTAGGGTGGGCCCCTAATCTAATCTGCCTGGTATCCTTATGGAAAGAGGAAATTTGGAAACAGACACATTCACAGGGAGAACACTACGTGAAGATGAAGGCAGAGACTGGCGTGATGCTTTTACATGCCAAGGAACGCCAAAGATCGCAGCAAAGCCCCGGAGGATGAGCAAGAGGCACGGAACAGATTCTTGCTCACGGCCGTCAGAGGGAGCCAACCCTGTTGACACACCTCGACCTCAGACTTCTGGCTTCCAGAACTGGGAGACAGTAAATTCCTGCTGTTCCAGCCCCAGTCTGGGGTGCTTTGTTACGGCAGCCCCAGGAGCTTGATACGGCGGTCTGCCGCGGACACTGACGCACCTTTCTTCTTGGTCCTGGCCTTCTCCTATGAACCGTTCCCACCTTAATGGGAGACAAAATAAAAGATTATTTCTCCACAGTGTGGAAGATGATTTGAGCTGAAGTGTGCAGAGCATTCACGAGTGAATCTTTGGAAGAGGAGGGGTGTGGGATGAGGGTTGTATGAGGTGAGGGAAGAGGCCCCGTCCACCTCTGTCTGACTGTGGAGCATCCAGTGGGCACTGCTGGTCGGGGTCAGTCTACAGGGGACTAGACTCAGGGATGCATGGGGTGGAGTTAGACAGGCTTGTTATGAAGGATGCCAGAAGGCTGCCGGAAATGGCCTCAGGGGTTGTGTGTGTGTATACGTGTGTGTATGTTTGCAGGAGACTAAGAAATTAAAGAAAAAACAGAGAGGCACCCAGCAGGGAAAACAGGTCCTTTAAAGGATCTCCCCCAAACTCTTCCTTCTTTCCCTCCTGGGCTTGCTGTGAACCTTCCTTAATTAATGCCTGCAAAACGCTTTCAGATGCTGGAAGGAGAAGCTGCAGCTTTATAAATAAACACAGACTTGTAAAGGTTGACTAATGCCTGAGTCCCTTAGGGGAGGAGAGAGCTGTGCTGTGTTGTGGGAAGGGACAGCTGAAGTCAAAGAAGGCAGCTGCCATGGAGAAGCCAAGGTTTTGGTCCTGGTTCCACCACTGACTAGTTGCATATCCTTGGGTAGGTCAACACTCCACTCTGGGCCTGTGTTTTCATCAGTAAAATGAAAGAGTTGGATCATGATCTCACAAGATCCATTTTCATGCTCACATTTTGTAATCTGTGCTTTTGGCCAAGATCACAGAGTGGTCCCAAGCTAAGCAGCAAAAGGCAATTCAGAGAAGCAGGAGGGGGCCACATAACTGGCCAGGCCCACTCGCAGGCTGGTATGCAAGACCAGCGCTGGACTCTCTAAGAGAGGCTCAGGTATGGGACCTGCCCAGTGCCTCAGATCAGGTCAATGGCAGAGCCAAAATGGGACTGCAAAGCCTTCCCACCATAATTCCAAGCACCCCTGTCCTGGGCTTGGAGGGGCCTATATCCAGGGGGCAGCGGAAACAAAGACAGTAGTGGCCATTTTACACTCATGACCTTTGACAGTGACCTCCCCTGAAGTTCCATCTTAACCAAAAAGGAAGGACCCAAAAGGAGAAAGGAAGCTGCATGTTGAGGCCGGAAGAAACCACATTTAGTTAAAACCCTTCGTTTGACAGAGGCAGCTGTGGCTAAGAGTGTTTACATAACCTGGCTTTATTACACACAACACACTAATGACCGAGCCAGGCCCAGAACTTGGCCCCCCGACTTTACGGGTAGCTGCTTGCCTGCAGTATGATTTCTTTTAGGCTTAGTCTAAGACTGGTGCTAAATGCATGGCTGAACTGGGGTATCTCCGGTGCTGGATGTTTGCGGGGTGCATACAGTGAAATATATGGTGACCATTTGTCCCCGTTTGCCCAAGATGCTCCAAGTTTATGTCTACTGTCTGGTGTAATTATTAATAATTCAAGCTCAGAAGTATCCTAGTTTGGATGATAGATTATGTGGTCACCCTACTGATGGACAACTGGGTGGCACTAAAGAAGAAAAACTTGAATCTGCAGAATTGGTGGTCTTTAGAACTGAAAGGGCAAAATCCATCCAAAAGGGTCTGCAGGCTTCAGCTGAAGTCGTGCTGTGGAGGATGTCATTCTTGCCTGTCCCCACCGGAGCGGGGTGTGAGGAATAAAGGGAAGCCCTCCAGCATCTGTGTTAGTGGGGGTTCCCTGAAATGCCCCCAGTCAGCGCCAGTCCCCACTGGCTAACAGCCATCTCGGGGCCTCACACATGAAGTGGTCACAGTAATACCCGGGTCACAGAGTTGCTGAGTCTGGAACTGCAGATATGAGGCATTATTTTTGTTATCAAGTCCAACCATCTCATTTTATAGATAGAGAAACTGACGTCCAGAGAGGGGGAAAAAGCCATGCAGCAGGTTAACAGCAAAGTATGAACTGGAACCCAGGCCTCCTGGCCTTGCTCTTCCCTTTGCAGGAGGCTGCCTCTACATGCCCTGGCTGCTGGCATTCACACAGGGCAGGGCGCCCTACTGGCAGCCAGGCCTGGGCAGTGGGGAGAAAAGGGGAGCAGTCCTGGCTCCCAGCCCTTCCCCTTGCCACCCCATTTCAATCCATTAAGCCAGGTGAGTATCTGCAGGCCCCAGCACAGAGTGGATGCTGCTTCCCTCAGAGAACCCGAGGGGGTGCCAGCTGAAGTGGTGGAGAGGCTCCCAGGGCTCGCTGAGGGGCCTGCCTGGAGACCCTGGCAGAGACACGCCCCCCTGCCAAGGGAGGTGGGGACGCTTTCCGGAGAGACTCTGCTGGGAGCCACAGACTGTGTGGGGCTGTGGGGCCCTTTGTGGATACCTAGGGAAATGGTCTCCACACTCACAGAATGTCAGGATCAGACCCTGGGACCCAGAGCCCCCAATTCCTGTGGTGGGCCCTGAGTGCTGTCGTCAGCTCCAGGGGAAATCTCGGGGAAGCACACGCTGCAGGCTCTCCTTCCCCAAGTCTAGGCTGGCCTGCAACACGGCCTGCTGCCTCCTGCTCCCCATCCCGTGTTCAGCTCAGGCCGATGGGAAAGAACAGCTCTGCCTCTGATGGACTGAGTGAAATGGTACAATTAAGAAGAAATGAACTTTGAATTTCAGGCTCCTCAGCCACAAAATAGGGGACATCCTGCAAGGTTTCAGTGAGGAACAAATGACATAATGTACTAAGTGCCAAGAATACTGCCTGGTACATACATACATACATGCTATCTGCTATTATTATTACTAACTTTAGCCAGTATTTCCTCATTAACCTCATTATCATCAACCTAGTCAACCAAACTAGAAACTGGGGGTCATCCTTGACTTCTTCTTTACTATCCACAGATGATCAATAATTGTGTCTTATCAATTTCGCTTCGTAAATATTTCTTAAATCGGTCTCTTCTTTTAAAAAAAATCTCAACTCCCATTGCCTTGGATCAGGCCGCCATCCTTTCTCACCTGGACCACGGCCACAACCTCCCAACAGTGTATCCAGTTCACATCTTATCTTTCCTGGATTCCCTCCTCCACTCAGCTGCCAGTAATGGGCGAAAACTGAAGATCTGGCCACGGCCCTTCCTGCTTGAATTGTTGACGACTCTCCATTGTCTACAGAGTCTGGCCTGTGCTTTCTCCCGCCACCCTCCATCTCTTCGTTTAAGTTCCAGCAATACTGAGCGGCTTGTACTCTGCCTCCCCTCTTCCCACCTAACTATGCACACACACACACACACACACACACACACACGATTGCTCCTTGCCTTCATATCTTATGCCACCTTTTTTTGCCTTGAACACCTGCCTGCCCCCATTTCCCCAACTCTTCACCATCCTTTACGAACCAGCTTAGGCACCCTCTTCCTGAAAGCCTTCTCTAAACCTCCTATTTGCTTTAGGCGTGCCATAATATCCCACATATATCAGTGACTGACCTTATCATGTTGTCTCCCTCCAACCTGTACTGTGAGATCTTGGGGGCAGGGACCAGGTCTTATTCACCCTTGTGTCTCCACACACAGACAGCTGAATACATCTTTACTGAGTGAATGAATGAATGGATGAATGATGCATGCACGCATGCATGAATGAAGTGGCCCCAAACTTGGCATGTGGTGAAGAGTTTGCGGAAGAGCAGCTCATTTCCAATGGACGGGAAAGACACACATACTTTCTGGATATATGAACCTGAATGAGCACATTCCTCTGATATCTCCCAGGGAAAGAAGGCTAAGAGGGAAGGAAGAGCACTGAGAAGGATGAAAATTTTCTAGGAATCCAAAGTTAGGAGTGCCTATCTTTTTAGCTGACATTACTGAGTTTGGCCTAAGGAAGACAGGGACATCTGATGGGTCATGGACATTCACACACAGGCTAGGCACTTCACCGCAGAACGGAGCCCCTTCATCCCATCAGGGTCTGTTATTTACGGATTTTTCTGTCAAGCCACAGTTTCTTAGCCTCTGGGCATGCTGAGCCAACTACTATGCGCACAGAAGAGAATAAAACTGAAGGAAATCATAACCCTGGAGAAGTGCTATGGGCAGAAAATATAAAAGCATCACGAAGAATTCCAGACAGATTTACGACAGAGCCATAAATGGCACAGAGAGAGGCTGATATACACCTAAACTTTAAGGCTGAGGGGAGTGAGGAGCAAGCTCCGTCCATGGCACAGTCTGCGGGGCCGCTCTCCAACAGAAAATGCCACTGCTGAGCATGGCTGCCTCTGACTCTAAGGGACAACTGCTACATTCCTGTGAGAAGCACACAGAAAATCATGTCTTCCCCTATTCCTCTCTTGGTTGAGGAAAGAGGCAGGAGGTGGTAGAATTAAAATCCAGATCTCTTTTGACTCTAAGACCATGTTCTTTGCACTTTATCATATCGGATAAGGAGCTCACGGCAGCCTAGATGTTGGGACTGCCATCTTGGTGAGCCCTTAAATTGATTGTGTAGGCTCTCACTGTGCTGAGGAAAGACCTGGTTGGCAGTACCTATCAGCCAGGTGATAGGAAGAGAGAAATCTCTCGGAGCTGGAACTTCCTTCCACTAGGCACATCTTCCACAGAAGTGCATGTGGACGGGACTTGCAGCTTCCACCACGGGCCCACTGAGCATATTGCCTTCTAGACCAGTGGCCTTGTTGCTTGGCATCGCTGAATGGGGCACTCCTTCCACGTCTCTGGAGCGTCTGCTTCAGGGCCTGCCAGCCTCTGTGGGATGCTCCACCTTGACGTTCACCTCGGTAGTTAGTGCCTTTTGTCTTGCTCCTCCGACTTTTAGGGAAATTCTTAGATTTTGGCTTACAACTCTCACCCTTTCCCTTGCCTATTTAGAACATTCTTTACTTCATTCTTGCCGAGCCCTTGGTGACCTTGTCCGAGAAACCCAGGCCGCACAGTTTGGGCTGTGCTAGCGGCTCCGCGACAGGCCTGTCTGCACCGCCCCGCCCTGAAGAACATCACCCCGCCGTGCTCTGCTTCCAACTTCCCAGGGACCCCGACGTCTTAAGACCACAGTCTGCACAGGTAGTTCTTGTCATGTACTATTCTCAAGGCTCTAAACTGCTGGAAGGCATTACTCACAACCCAATTTGGTGAAAACCTATCTAGATACTCAGGTTGAGTTAAATATACCAGGTGTTTGTAACTGCCTCTATCCCTCCCCTAACTGTAAGAGGGAGGGGGATGCCGAGCACTTGAAACCTGGAAATCAAACACTCAGCAAAATGCTGGGGAGACCCACCAATCTGTGCAGCCAGGCAACTTTACATGATGAAGTGTTGCTACAACCTACTGGCTGCAAATGACAAATTTAGCCTTAAAGATGGCTTGATGTTCCAAAGCCTGGGAAGCAAGCTGATTTCTTTGACGAGGGAGGAGGCACACATCTGGACAGGCCAGGCACTGTGGCAAAAAAGGCTTCTCTATGGCTGGGAGGAGTGAGCAGCCAATTTGTCAGAGTCTGGAGACATCATTCCTAATACTGCACCCTATACCTCCACCCTCCTCCAGCCTTGCAGAATAAAGAACTGTCCTTTACAGTTCAGTTCTGAGCTTATCTCCTTCCTGGCATCTGTACTGACATGTGGTTGAACCCAAGAGAAGCCTGGTGTTCAGGGGCCTGGTCTTTGATGTGACACTCCCATCCTTCATGCCCAGGGACATAACCTTAACACATGTCAACAGTTAGTTTTCTCTTTAACATCCAAGAGAACTGAAGAGAGCTAATGTTATCCAACAGTTGGAATTTCTTCAGGAGGAAAGGCACTTCTTCTCTCATCTGCACCCTTCTCATTCAAGAGGAAGAAAGCACAGTCCTGTCTGTCCAGGGACATGAGAAACACAGGCGGGCTAAGTGTCTGAGAGAAGAATGAACTTAGCAGATGCAAACAATGTATGCCTTCAGGGGTCATCTTTCAGTCTGGGATGTTTTTGCCCTGGGCCTACCTTTTGAAAAGGCTGGAAGAAGCCAGTTGTGGGTATCAGCAGGGCTGGCTACAAACACCAGGAGTCATGAAGATGCTGACAAAGGTGTCTATCGCTTTGCAATTACCACCATGCTGGGCCTTCGAAATGGGGAGAGGGAGGAATGTGCATCTTTTCAGAAGCTCAGAGACTGTAAATGCTATTAACATCACTCCCTCCTCTGTCTTTGCAGTTAAATGGGGCTTTACCCATCAATGCAGGGGTAGTAACAACAATACTATCTTGGGTTACACTGACATTCTTGTCTTAAAGAGCTCATGGCACTTCCTTTGGAAGGAAGGAGTAAGCGTTATTGTTTTCATTTTATTGATAGAGAAATAAAGGGGAGAAGAGGGTATAGCAAAGTGACCACAGATACATAAGCATCCATATCAGACTTAACACTTAGGTCACAGCCGACGGCAAATAAAGCCCACGGCCGCAGCTGCAGGCCTTACCCTGAGGGTCAGAGAACGGGGCGCAACAAATACTGCGGAGCAGGTAGGAAGGAACTCGTACTTCTAGAGCACATGGCACAGAGGAGCCATTTTACCTATGTTGCTCCTATTTTCCTCATAAGGACCCTTTGAGGTGGGTATTACATTAGTTTTACAAATGAAAAACAGCATCTCAGAGAAGTTCACTTGTCCAGGAATTGAAGTTAACTCTGTTCGACAAAAGCAATGTGTTCTTTTGGCAGAACTGACTTCCTTCATTTCTACATGGTTGAATCCACTGTATTGGATAATACTGCCTTTAGGAACAAATATCTCAGGGTTCCATTAAAAATTCAGTTAGCTTAAAACTGCTTCCTGGGAGCCAATGACACCTAGGATGGCATCCATCGTGATGGTCTCAGAATTTGGGGTGAGAATGGGAAAAAGAAAAGATAATTTATATATGAAATCTAATTTTGGGTGCCTTAGATAACCCTTTCAATCTATTTCTTGGACTCTCTGGAGACAGCTCTTTGTACAAAGAAGCTCTCATCTGCTTTGCCATAGAGAAGAAATAAGCACTCCATCACCAAGTGTCCTTTCAAAGGGTGACTTTAGTCTTTGGTCTAAATGAGTTGTGCCTGTCACTTTTAAAGTGATTCATTCCAGTAAAGGACAGAGAATTTATTATTTTTCAAAACAGATCACTGTGGTGTTGACCTAAAAAGGCCCGAGTGAAGCCTGCAGTGTAGGTCTGACCATGCTGGGCTTGGGTTCATTCCTCCACCACATCAGTACATATGCATCTTTTCACATTAGGTGCTGCAACTCATATTTCTAATTATATTTATTCAATATTGAAAAGTAAATATTTTGGAAATTAGCCATTTGCTACTGCAAATACATTAGAAATATTTAAAATAGAATTCCTGGGGCTGGCCCAGTGGCCAAGTGGTTAAGTTCTTGTGCTCCACTTCGGCAGCCCAGGGTTTCACTGCTTCGGATCCTGGGCACAGACATGGCACCACTCATCAGGCCATGCTGAGGCAGGGTCCCACAGAGAACAACCAGAGGCACTCACAACTAGAATCTACACCTATGTACTGGGGGGCTTTGAGGAGAAGAATTAAAAAAAAAAAAAGATTGGCAACAGTTGCTAGCTCAGACGCTAGTCTTTAAAATGGAATTCCTTTCTCCCTAGCTAGAGAAGTAACTTTAAACATGTAATTAAGATCAGACTTTCTTTTAAAAAAAGTTGGCCATCAGTTAAGTACATAGTTGATTTTGTTCCAATTTTAGTACACGTGTTGCCGAAGTGAGCACAATCATTGATTTTGGGATAATAGATCCATGTGTATCTTTCTCCTTGCCCCATTCTCCTTATAAGAATATTGAGATATTATACATGCAATTATTAATTTCAAGTATCTTGTTAGAACATCACATGGGTTTATCACTGTGTTAGATGCTGTCGGAGATATCACAGAAACAAAAGAAATCACCCCTTCCTAAACGCAGGAGACTAACAGTGGGCGCCTCAGTCTAAGGAGGGCACGTGACAAGGACCGGGAGAGAGCTGACTCCTTTTCCGCCCACCTCTCCCCTCAGAGGAGAAAGTGCACGGGGGAGGGGGCGGAGGCGGCATCTGATGAACATCGCCTGATGGAGCGCCTGCACTGAGCTCCAAGGCGCTAACCAAGTCGAGGCAGCAGAAGCTGTGAGGAAACCGACTTCCCTGTGCCTCCTTTTACAGCCTATGAAATGAGAGTAAAGGCTGTCTTCTGTGCAGTCATCTAGAGATCTTTTTACGATCCGAGAATAAAAAGGGCTATAGAAATGCAAAGCTTTATTTATTACTAATACTGAGCAGGGACTAATTCCCATGCGGACTCTTTCGGGCCCTAACAACTTGGCAAGAGCTCTAAGGCTCCTTCCAAGATGAAGCTCCTCATCTCTGTGAACATAAAAATCAATCTGCTACACAGCTTGAAGAATCCTTATCACCAGGGTCCTGAACAATCCACAACCTATCCTTAGAGCCTAAGAAAAGGCTGTAAAGTCTTCTGTGACCTTCCTCTCAGCACGTTTGGCTAAAAATGACAAACTGTTCATTTGGAAGCAGAGGCAGGCATATTCTGCTGGTTGGGTCCAAAGGAAACAACATGAACCGGGATAAATGAAGTGTTACTGGAAATCTGGGCCATTTGTGGACTCCTGGAACAACTATCCTCTAGAAACTAGCTATAAATACCTTTAGAAATAATTTCCCTTCAAAGGCCTGGGGAAAACAAGCCAATTGTAAAGGTTTAGTTTGATAAAAGCAAAGTCCCAAGTCCACCAGGTTAGTCTGTGGGGTGACACTGCCCCCTGGTGGTGGGCCTGCACTGTGGCACAGGGAGCTCAGCAACAGGGAAATTTGCACTCTGCGTTCAAACAAAGACTGAAGCTTTTAACAGACAAGAAACCAAGTTCCCACAACAGCCCTTCCTACAGAGAGGCTAAGTCTTCTAGAAATGACCCCATACATGTAAGACAAAAGTAGTTTAAGTTTGGCATTTACTGTGTGATATGAGCAAAGGACTTTTTCTACCCACTCAATTCTTAGCACCTGGTGTAGGGAAGGATGTGATGAAAAATACAGCTTGACTGAAAAAAGTCGGAAACATTTACTTCATATTACACATACTTTTTAAAAAGGCAGAAACATTTAGGGTGACACCACTTGACAGGAAAGAACCTTGCGCTGGAGGACCTTGAAAATCAGTCTCAACATGTTTTGCTTTCACAGAGTCTTTTTCATGGCTGCTTGTGTCATGCTGAAGAGATAAGCTTCATAGATGATATTTAAGAAGTTGTCGTCATTCTGGAAAACAAAATCAAAAGACCCAAGGGAATACGATTTGGTTGGCAGAAACAAAAGGTTGCCCTGTCTCGGAGCTGAACTAGCATTTTGATCCTAAGAGGCCCCTCTCTACCTGTCCGCTCTAACAGCTGGCGGTTTTTATTTGCATCTGTGAACGCTAAGTGGGGCTGAAGGCAAGGCAGGTTTCCGGTGGTATGTGAAGTAGCAGGTGCTCATCACCTACAGCACAGATGGGCAGCCCGGCCATGTGGAGGATGGATGAGGTCTAGTCTGAGGAGCCTGGTAGGCTGCGCGAAAGGACGCAGGGGCCCAACAGCAGGCTGGACCGGGAGGAAACGGTCCAGGTGAGCAGCTCCTGGAGGTTAGTTAGGAGACTGCTGTGGTTCTCAAATCTCCTCCAAGTCTCTTACGGTGTGCATACTTATTTGGGGCATTAGTTAAGGCTTTATTTGCAATATGCTTCACTGGTGCCTCATCAAAGCCAGTATAGTTCTCCCATTAGTCATGGAAAGTTTTTGGTCTTGGAAATGGGTAGCAGTTAGACCGGTGTCTCTGGGCTCTTTTGCCTGGCTAAGGGCTGAGGGAGAATCTTGGGTTTCATCAGTGGTTTTCTTTGTTTTTAATTCTAGAGACTTCTCCCTCCCACGCGAATCCTTTAAAGCTTTAGCAATTCACCCACATTTACACTCCCTCTTCATTCCTTCTTGGCACCCCACACACAGAGTTAGCATTATTCTCACGGAATGAAAGGAACGCTGTTATCCCTGTACTTCCTACCAAGTAGCCACAAAGTCCCTACGAATAAGACTGTGTCTTCCCGACAGGCGAAGACTAAAAGCAGGCTGCCCGCAGGACTGCTACCAGCTCCACAGAAGATGCTGTCCAAAACACGGGCGAAGCGAAACGTCCAGCAGAGCGCGGAGGAAACGGAGTGGGAATTATACAAATACCATTCCTAACCGGCAATGTACAGGGACTTCTCCAGACTTTCAGAGTCTTGGCACCTGCACAGAGATCTTTGGAACAATGTGGTTTAAATGGAATGAGCCAGAAAAAAATGAAAGTTTAAAATTCCAGTTTGGGTTTTTTCTTGATTGCTCACAGAAAGGAAGTTTACAGCTGTCCTATGTGAGTCCTCATGAAATTATCCTGAGTGACTTAGAGAGGTGAGCAATACTTCTACCCTGACGTTCTGGTTGGGACGGCCCAAGCGCCTGCTGAGGTCTTCAGCAGACTGTGCTGCTGCTTCCACTCAGACGCTGATTTCCAGCCTCCAGTCCTTTGCTTCTCTCTAAAATACACTACTCTTAGGAAATGTTTTCACTAATAGAGACCACTGTCTTTTCC
Source organism: Equus quagga (assembly GCF_021613505.1). NCBI lineage: Eukaryota > Metazoa > Chordata > Mammalia > Perissodactyla > Equidae > Equus > Equus quagga. The sequence continues at coordinate 56,843,507 of NC_060267.1, forward strand.
AGTAGCATGGGACAGCTGCAGAAGCACCAGCCTGCTCTCTAACAGCCATCTGAAGCGTAAGCAAAGGACCACAAACATTTCCTTAAAGACTCTCTATCAGACTGAGGCGTCTGAAGGCAGTCTAGATACAAGCATTCTGCTTTCAAGGCCTGTCGTTTATTTTTTGGGTGTGCTCTGCAGGTGAACTGCTGTAAGAGCTCCCAAGGCGATCTTCACAACATCCTTGCTCCTACTGCGGCCCCCAGGCCAGTGCGGTGGGAAGGAGCGCCTGAAACCAGATGGAGCTGAGTCCTGCTCCACTAGTTACTAGTGCTGTGACGTTGGGCCAGTCAGTTAGCGTCAGTTTCCTTGTCTCTAACAGAGGAAAAATAATAGAGTCGTTGTGTAAGGACTAAGTGCAGTCATGCGTGTAAAGCACTTAAAGACGAGCCTGGCACAGAGCTCCAGGTACGTATTAGTGGTTACTGTCATTATTATTCAGAGAGGCCAGGGAGACACATGGCTGACAAGAAGTGCCCTCCTTCCAGCCTGTCTTACTAGCAGGTTTCAGAATTATTTGTAAAATATGCCCTCGGAAGCCAGAGCTGTTACTTGCTTCCTGACCCGTTTCTTCCTCCTCCTTGTTCAACAGTCTGAACAGGCAGCTTGAACTTTCCACTAAGTGCTGCCGCTTGCTCAAGATGGCTCTTGCATCTATTTCCCACTGGGGAGCTCTTGGTGTGGGCACCCTGCAGCACCTAGAACCCTCTCGGTGGGTGTTTAATTATATGGTAAGTGCTTCCTTCTTCTCTGACAGGCCGCTGCTCGGAGGACTTAGTCAACCCTCCAAATTACAAACTTCTTGAGGAAGTGAGCCTCCCAAAGCCACAGGTAGTATTCTGAATTTCAGCCAGCTAACTGAGCACAGAAGCCATCGGGGTTTAGGAACAGTATTCTGGGGGCGTACTAAGTAGGATAACTGAGTCTTTATATCACAGTGGCAACCAATAGGTCAGCAGGATCGGTAAGGGTAAGAAGAGAGACGACGCGGCTCTCCCACCTGAACGAGGTACAGCAGTGCTTCCTGAAGTTGGAGCTTGGTGAGCGGGCTGCTGGTGATCACAGAGGGCTCTGGGCTCTGCAGAGGCAGGAGGCTGGTGGAGGCAGCAGCTGGTTCTTGTTTTCCCAGGGGCAAAAGCCCACTCTCCCTCTCCTTTGTTGGGACATAGGTGGGTTGTGTGAACACCATGGGGGACATGAGCAGAGAAGGAGCCACCGTAGCAGGGATGCGTTGAGGTGAGATGACCTGCGCACAGCAAATACAGACACAGAGGGCAGGAGTAAGTAGCAACTCAATGAAACGAACAGTATAAAGAGTCCCTTTGCTTGCAAGAGTGCATATAAACGAGTTTAAATACTAACTGCTCACAGCTCCACTGGGTGGGAAAAGCTTACAGGAGAACAGACTCCCGTTCACTTCTCTCTCTTTTCCTCCGTCGTTACTAAGCAGCTCCCGTACAGCCTGCGGTGGTGATTATTGCTGTCATCACATACAAAGCTTGGCCTCTGAGTAATACTTTACTTTCCTGGTTTACTATCATCACCTGGCACACACACTCAGGACTGCTGGCCTCTTCCTCAGGGCTAGTTGTCCACTACTCTGACCTAAAGGCCCAACAACCCACGTGAGCTGTTGTGCTAGTCGGGGGCACCCCCCCCGCCCCACTCCTGACTTCACGTGGAGGAAGCGCTGTGAGAGCAACACTCGGGCTCACTCTGCCTCCCACTCACCCCTCACCAGGGGCAGGTGTGACTATCGGGTCCTTTCCTGATAGGCTCTGCCTGCTTGCAGAGAGCACACACTGTCTCCTTCTCCATGCTGCAGTTTTGGGGGCACACCCCTGGGGTTGGTATTGCCCAGTACCACCAGTGACTTGTATTTCTGGGCAAGTGTGTCTACCTCAGTTGGCAAACAGACTTAAAATCAAGTTTTCCAATAGCTTTTCCAGTTATGCCAGTGACATCTGACTGGTTCCTACAGCTCTCTCTCATTTGTTTCTAACTTGGTGAGAAAAAAGAACGTTATTCATCAGCCTCCTAATGCCCCCACAGAACCCACGAGAAGAGGGGCATAAAGACCAGCAATCTAGAAGCTGCTGTAATTTTGCAATCACTCCCTCAGTATCTTTTTGGGCAGAAACTATCCTAGAGGAAGGTAGGTTGTTTGTTTCTTTTAACTGTCCCTATTTGCTATTTTGAGGGCAGATGCTCCCTGAAGGAGGATTCCCAGCACCGTTAAGAGCACAGTGTGGGCTGACAAAATGTGCACCTTCTTACTCGGCTCTCCACGCTTGCGAGCACCAAAAAGAAAAGAGAATTGTGCATGCAGAAGTTTATGTCAAACTATTAACCCAATTTTCCTAGTGTCCAATCTAAATCATCAAAGAGAAAAAAAGCAGATACAAAAAAAGGGGACATACTACATTGAAATATTACATTGAAATAACAATGCGGGTGAGTGACAAGCATTGTTTCTACAGCAGTGGTACTTAATTTGAGAGTTTAATGAATAGCAAACAAGAACACTTTGCCTCAGGGTCTCACATACACAAAGGCTTATACTACATGCCTATGATCTTTGTTTTCAAAAAAGTGAAAGATATTTGAGGAACCCTTATGAGCTACTTGCCAAAAAATGACAAAGGGACCAATGATGATATATGTGATAAGTTGGGACAGGGTCCTAATTTTCAAATGAAATTCATTTTCAATGAATTTGTACCAATCCAGATGGAAAAATGCCAGTCAGGTCTGCAGGTGTTCCTACAGGCGATGGGAGAGCGTGTGGTGCTCTCACTGCTGCACGCTCCTGATGAATAGAGGACCATCTTCCTCGAAGGACAGAATATTTCTAAAAATGACAATATTTTCCTCTCTCTGGCTACTTGTTTAAATGGCATACTTATCCCTCTCTTGATCTTTATTAAGCTAGACTGGCAATGTCAACAAGAATAGGCTGCCCCTTTAAGGAGTTATGATAAGTTTTTTCTGTTGACTTCAGGCACCCACACAATGTGGGCTCTGTAAAGGTGGGGAGTCTCTCTCTTCAGCACTAGTCACCCTCATGTAGCACAATGCCTGGCACGCAGTAAGTGCTCAGAAACAGTCACTGAATACATGAATGCGCGATAATTTACCGTGGACTGAAATAACAAGAGAGGTCAGATGTCTGGTGTCCCAGAGTGGTTTCAGAGAGACCATAAGTTTCCGCAGTCAAAGATAAGGGTTTCTCATGTTCACGTCCATGTCTTCAGACCTTCTAACACTGTGAAGATTAGATCTACAAATAAAGTATCTCTAAAAGGAGGGAAGCTCCCAGACGGCTAAGCAAGGAGTCTCTCCCAGGCAGAAAGTTAAGGTGACAGTGAGATGCACAGACATGGCTTCTGGCACCCCGTTCTAAACAGAAATGCCCCTAGAGCACAGAAGCTGATTCTCAATCTCATGCACGATAACCAGACCCTCCCCTCGCCCACCCCTGGGAGGTATTTACCTGAAAGAGAGGAGCCTGCCTCTCTGTGTTGGATGTCTTGTCGGTCCAGGACGCCAAGGGCTTCCCTGCTCCAGAGCTCTGAGTGACCACAGGGAACTTCGCTGCCAAGGCTGGTCGGGGAGCCGCGTGCAGGTGCTGCTCCTGCTGCACAATCTGAAGCTTTCTCAGTAACTCTTGAGGGGAGATCACTCCAGAGCTGCTAGGCTGATTGTCAGGGATGGGGAGCGTTTGCGCTGGGAGTGTGGACCGTTCTTTTCCATGAGCCTGGTGTCCTAGCGTCTGAGGTGGAAGGGAGCCATTGAAATACACCAGCTGTGGCTGAGCCAGCCCCTGTGGTGGAGCTGCAGGGGTGGCAGCAGTGACAGTTCTGCTGGAGTTCGGGGCAGCTGAGCTAGCAGGTACTGGTGTCCTAGCACTGTACTTGTTCACTGCCCCTGGGGCACTCTGAAGCTTCTCTAACAGGTTCTGAGTTCTGGAAGCACTCTGTAGAGAATGAGAAGTGCCAATGCTATGGGGGGACCCCGGCTGGACAGAGCCAGTAAAAACTTCCCCAACAGAAGAGGTACTGCCATTTTTGTGGGGCCGGTTTTCAGGCAGCTCTGACAATGGATGGAGGTCGACACTCCTGACCATGAGTTTCTGAATGGCCGGACACAGCTGCTTCTCGATGGGAGGCGAGTGTCTTCTGGGTTCCTCATAGGACAGGGAGCGTACAACTCCCTGCCGAATTGGAAACTTCTCTTGCTGTGGCTGCTGCTGCTGGTGGAGGGACTGTGGGAGCCCCACAGCTTCCTGACATGTAGCTTTGTCTTGCTTTCCAAAGAGAGCTGTCAAGGACAAGTGTTGGGGTTCAGAGTCTAAGGTCTGGAAAAAATAAAAATACCTGAAAATGGGTCTACATACAACTTGGTTATATAGAAGGCTATAAAACATAACGTACCTAACCAAGAATTTCTTCTACTTACAAAGATCAATTAGAGAGGATGAAACACTTAATTATGATGAACTTTACAAAAATGAGACCTCCTTTTTAATGTCAAAAATCTTCACAGCATTCCCCACTACTGCTCCCAAGACAGCTGTTATATTTTGGTGTCTGCTGATTGACAAAATAGGCATATGATCCTTGATGGACCTGCGGTTCACAGATTGGAGGCCACTATGTCCAAACTGTATACACTAAAAGGTAAATAACCTCTTCAACAGGAAGTCTATCTCATCCTGCAAAGTACAAGGAGACACGGAGAATACACAGGAATGTGAGAAGTTCAGAATACCCAGTAGCCTTTCGAAGACTTACAGAAATTTAGGGCTGGAAAGAAATGTAAGTCATTTAGTCTAACTTGAACCTTTCAACTATATACCAGTAGCTTTAAAAAAATTGCCAAATACATGAACTCCACCTTGGCCGGGCCAGTTACAAAAGCTCTTTCCTTTCTGCTCTACAGCACCTCTTCCTCTTTCTGAGGCTTTCTCTATTGTCGGGCTAAGAAAACATGGAGCTTCATTCTAAAGCCTAAAGCTGGCTTCTGTATGAAAATAAAAAATTCCCATGGAAAGCAAACAATAAAAGCTAAAAGATAATTAGAAAAGACTTATTTTTTTAAAAATTCAATACAAGACTTTCATTAGTCAGTCTTTATGTCTTTTGGCTCCATGTTCATTTTCAAAATTGATTTAAACTAATTCCTTAAAAAAAAAACCTTTAATGAGAAATAACCATAAAAAATGGAAACAGACCCATTATGTTTACAATCAATAATGGCACTCACAGATTAGCTATTTTGTTAATGCTGTACTACTCTGAAAAATACATACTCATACAAAAACTGCTATTATATTTATATTTTAGATGCAAGCACAATGACAAATCGTTGGGTCTAAAGGGGAATTTTATACCACTCCTTAGAATAGGAATCCCCTTCTCTGTACAGAGTGCCTAGCATTGTACCTGGTACAAAGGAGGTGCTCAGAAATGTTACACTGAATTTTGTTGCCTTGGTTGTCATTCTCTCAGTGGCCTTGGGAAACCAACTATCTACCTCAGAAGAATATGGGCCTGATGGGTGATATTCCTGTCAGCTCTATGTTATTAGTTTGTCATTTTTTTAAAAATACACTATCCTCAAAGGATTCAAGTCCAGAAGAGATTAGCACAGAGTATGGTAAATGCCAAAAGAAAAAATTTTAACCCCTTTCTAGGAAAAGTAAATTATTTATAATGAAAAAATCTAATTTGACATCTCTTTCTTGGATTTACCTTAAGGTATCCTTGAAGAATACCAGGCCCTCCCTTGACTATGCTCTGGGTAGAAATTCTTTAAGAGTCCTATAGAGACACCACAAAGGAAAAGCAGAGGACGTCGTTACCTGGCTGGGCCGAGGGATGCGCTGTTGCTGGTTTTCACTGGGCTTCACTGGAATTGGTTTGATGAGATTGGGGTTGTCATAGATGGCAGATGAACTGGTTATCTTTTTTGGCTCAGAGCAGGTTTTGCACTGGAATGGAAAAAAGAACTCAATTCTGGTGTAAAAGGAGGTTTAATCTTCTTAAAAGAACATACCTTCTCGCTCTTTATTTTATCTAATTAGTAGCTATTTTTTTGATGGATTTTCATGTACCAAGAAAAATCCCTTAATTTCCTCGGATATGAGCTATACTTGAGTATAAATCGAATTCAAATTTAATTTTTCTTAGTTGCACAATTCAGTGCCTTAAAATATTACCAACAACATCAGCCTTTGACTGACAGGCTCTTAGATACTTGGATACTTGGAAGGCTAGAGATACGTGCAAGAAGGACTAGTTTAAAAATACAGAGTCTAATGCTTTTCAGTAACAAACAATGACAGAAACTACTCCTGAAATAACACGTCTAGACTGCAGCAGGGTTTTATTTCCTGATTAGCAGTTGACTTAAAACTAGAGAGATGTATCCTCAAAGCAAGGAAACCTTTTTGGTCTACAAACCAAAAAGTGAAGCTGATTCAAACCACTGATTTAAAAATTACTAACATCATCTTTACTTAATAAATGACTTCTTGCATAAACAGAATAATTCAAATCTGAGTGTTCTGAGCCACTCACTACAAATTAGAATTTCACAGAGAAAGAGACAAGAGACAAGCCTCATCATTTCAAATACTGAATCATTATCATACATTAATCTAATCAACCATGCAATTGCTAACACAGTAGCATTCATAACAAAAAGAGCACAGCAATGATATCAGTGTCTACCTTGTTAACACTGAATAAAACTGAATAGAAAAATGCCACCTTCTGTATTATAGACTCTCTACAGCACCGTTAGTTTCAGCTGTACAGTCAAGGCCTTGGGCCAGAAAATATTTCACACTGTCTCTCACACGGAATGAGCCATAAACACAATCTGGTCCCTCAGGAACCCAAGGTTCACAACGTTTTTTACAGTGATTGGGATGTATTTTCTAATTCAAGGACATAAGGACATGGGGTCTCCTACCACTCGTATTCATGTACGTTTATAAAGTTAAAGCACAAAAGACTAATTATCTTCTGAAAGAAAACACACTATAAGTATTAAAAGTAGACTTCTCTGGGTTACAGGATTATGGGTAATTTTTATTTTCTTTTTTATACTTTTTTGAATTTTCTCATTGAACATCAAAAGACAATAATTTCTTCAATTTCATAAATAAGTCACAGCTTTATCTAGAAAAGAACTATGAATTCTTGCCTTAAACCACAAAACACAAAATAATCTTAAAACACAGAATAGTCACTTCTGAATACTGAGAACCTAACCATGCAACCTACAGACCATTTCTGGCCCTGGCTCTTTCTTACTGAGGTTTTGCTATTTTATTGTTCACTTGCCTCTCAATTAGAAGGGAAGAGGTGAAAGGAGATGAAGCTCAAGTTAACAGCATTGCTACTTTACAGCAGATTCACAGAAAATTGTTTCTTGGGGGAGAAAACACAAAATATTGGCCCAAATAAGATTTTCAAATTATTTTATTATCTTCAGGTAAAAAGTTATATCTGGTGTCACTAGGCTTCACTTTTACCAATATCATATACCTTCAGCTCAAAATGTTTCCTCCTCTTACTTTTTGGGATTTTCATAAATTTAAGAATTTTAGAGTTGGAAAGGATCTCAGAAGTCATTTAGTATAATACTTATCCAGAGAAGTGAAATTCTTTTATAATATCTCCAGTATGTAATCAGTCTCTTCTTGAATACTTCCAATAATAGGAAATTCACTTCCTCACAACAAGAATTCTGAGGAAAAATTTTGTTTTCTTTCTCTTTTGTCCTCTTTCCATTTCCTCCCTCTCCTGTACCTAAGAACCATTTTATTCATGATCTCCACATTTTCTGAAATGTCTGAGGGTAGGGGGAAGGGGAGATACACAAACGTAAGGCAAATACAGGAAGGGTTTATACAACGCAATGGAAGTTTACAGTGGGACATACACATCTGGTTGATCCTGAAATCACACGGCGGACAAAGAACGTTTGAAACGGGCATTGAAAGGCTGATCATTTGTTGATGCTAAAGAAGGAAAACAGAGGGCATGGGAAAAGGCATGAAGGCACTTTCAGGAAGAAAAACTGTTCTTGGGTTTAGTAGGAGTTTCAACTATCTGTAGGGGCAGTGGGAGGAAGGCGGTGGGGTCAGAAGAAGATCTGGGGCCATGCTATGGAACGCTGATGAGTCTAAGGGTTCACAGACTAGGCAATGAGAAACCAGGGAGGAGTCAGAGCAGAGAAGTAACGTGATCATGTAGGTACTTCGAAAGGTCACATTACCTCATGTGGCTGTTACGGCAGAAGGAATAATTCCTTATGTTATTTAACTCACAGGTGGAGCAATTAACATCATGCATATAGCATGTACTTGATTTTATAGAAAAACAATCTATACACTGATCAAACATCTGCACTTCATGTCAACACTGTAACAACCAATCTGCGGGGAAATAACGATGACAGAACATTGTTTTGACCTCAACAAGTTAATAGTGTAGTGGGAAAAGTTGACTTAAACATAGTAAATAAGGAAGAATAAAATAAGTTCTAAATAGTAATAGACTGGTGAGTTCAGTGGAGAGAATAATTAATTTGAATGAAGAGATCTGAGAAAACTCCATGTAAAAAGTGGCATTTTAACTAGGCCTGAAAAGATATGTAGATTCTGAACGGCAAAAAAAATGAGAGGAAAAATATTCCAAGTTGTAGGAATAGTATAAAATGATGGCCCAAATTAAGCCTCCAAAACCACGTATGAATGTCTCTGAGTGTGTGTGTGTTCTGTGTTCTTTTACGAGGCAGTCAGTCAGCTGTGGGTACAGGAGGAGACACTGGGGAGGCTCAGGAAATACAGTTCACTATATTCACAGGTCCTGGAGACAGGGGCACAGCACCCTACACAGGGCCACCTGGCAAAGCCTTACGGTGGTCAGGAGGCAGAAAGCAGGAGCGAAGGGAAAATTGAGGTTAGAGTCTTTACTGGGTTTCTGCACTTTAGGATTGGCTAGTTTGAATAATTCCAGTGGGCTCTAAACTGTAGGAGTGGTCCCTAGTTGCCTGACCTGGCCCTGAGAGGGTTAAGACAGAGGAAGCTGGCCTCCTGGGGTGCATGGGACAGACAGGGGAGGGAAGGCCTGAGCTGGTTAGTTTGCATCAAAGGCATGCTCCTGGCTGAGCCCTGTGCTGTCTCTAAGAGCTGGTAAGCCAAGGGAGGGGCAGTCTCTCCCTAACCAGAAGATTTTAAGATGTCAAAATACCATAAAATATAAACAACACAACATGTGTGTGTGTGCTGAGAGGAGGCAGGGAGAAGAAAGGGAATAATTTTTGTTCAATATTTACATTTATTATTTATTAGTCACTGTTATGCTGTCTTCACAAAACCCAAGTCCTAGATTTAAGATTAATCTTTAGTGTGCCTAACATAGTACACTTAGTAAAGTATAATTGACTAGTTGCCAAGTCATTAGGATATCTTTTAATAACTGTTGAAGAAGTAAACAAAATTAAAAAACTCATACAGTCATGTATCACTCAACGATGGGGACATGTTCTGAGAAATGCTTGTTAGGTGATTACATCATTGTGCAAACATCATAGTGTGTACTGAAGGGAAACAAAATTTGCCACCCCAGAATGTGTCTCTCTCACATGAGGATTATTTTAGGCTGATTATCTTTACAAAACAAAAGACTCCGAAAGTTTTTTTGTTACCTCCCCCTTAACTGCCTAAAAGAATTCAGATTAAAAAAAACTGTTTTGGGTCCGGCCTGGTGGCGCAGCGGTTAAGTGTGCATGTGCCCCTTCTCAGCGGCCTGGGGTTCGCTGGTTCGGATCCCGGTGCGGACATGGCACCGCTTGGCAAAAGCGATGCTGTAGTAGATATCCCACGTATAAAGTGGAGGAAGATGGGCATGGATGTTAGCTCAGGGCCAGTCTTCCTCAGCAAAAAGAGGAGGATTGGAAGTAGTTAGCTCAGGACTAATCTTTCTCAAAAAAAAAAAAAAAAATCTGTTTCAGGAAGCGAGCTATCACCTTGGCATCACATGAACTAGGTGGTAGGGAGAGAGGAACCTAGAAAAGCTTGTTTGTTGGGCTCCCTTCTGTGTTCTTCTGTTTCTGTGTGGCCAAACACTTGTTTTCCAAACATTTGCTCCTTTTCACCTACCTATGAATTGCTTTCCTTCCCTTTGAAGTCCCTGACTCTCCCCATCCCCAACATCCTCTCTTGTCTTTAGCTGAGGGTGGTATTTAAGGAGAGAACTTCAGTCATTTTGGTGAGTTACTTGGTTTTCCTGGGTTTCTCCCAGGTATACATGCTATTAAATTTTTGTTTGTTTTTCTCCTATCTGTCTCATGTCAATTTAATTCTTGGACCAGCCAGAAGAACCTAGAAGGACAGAGGAAAATGTCTTCCTCTCGTACAGTACTTACACAAACCTAGATGGTATAGCCTACCACGCACCTAGGGTATATGGTACTAATCTTACGGGACCACTGTCATAACCTGTGGTCCATCGTTGACCAAAATGTTGTTATACAGCATGTGACTATACAAAAACGGTTGTTAATGACAGAAACTGGGATTAAAGCATCTCTGTCCAGGCTCCATGACAGGATAATGAAACTGTGGTTTATTCATCTTCATATTCATATTCATATGCACTGATTCATTTGACAACCATTTATTTAGCACTTATGTGCCAGGAACTTTGAAGAAGACGAGGGATATAAAGATGAATAAGGGATGTTCTTTGTACTCAAGGAGCTCACAGTCAATCAAGGATGAATCAACAACAAATTTAAAGGCATACTGAAGAAACTTGGTCAATTGTCCTCTAGTACGTCTCACTTTGTTCAAGATTTTTCTGATTGCTTCCTTGTGGGGTCATTTAATTTGTTTTTCTACCTGCCCTTCTAACCTTCTCCCTTTCATTTTCTGTAAACTAGAAAGTTAGCACTTAAGACTGAGATCAGGATCAACTCTTCTGGCAAGAATTATTTCAACGTGGTGCTATATATTTCACACTATATCGCATTAGGAGGCACACAATGTCTGGTTGTTCAACTTTTAATGATGCTGATCAGTGGGTTCAGGTGGTGGCAGCCTGATCCTTCCTTGGTCAAGTTTCCATCAACCTATCTTCATAAGATAAACATTACTGATGATCATTGCCTGACTCAGTTATTTCACCAGGGTCTTTTTAAGTTCTATCTACATTTAACAGCTAGAATTCTTTGGTAGAGAAGAACTTTCCCTCATCAACCAGGATTATCTGGTTATTCTGAAATATGGTCCATACTGGCCAGGCAAGATAAACCCTTAATTCTTAATACCAATTTTCAGAGGAAGGAGTTGGTGTCCTACTACCTCCAAGGATAGCTACTAATTATTTTTTATTTTGTTTCTTATTTTCAATCTGCTTGCTCTCTCTCATCACTACAAACTCATAGGTTTTATATATTCAACATGTTTCAATCCACTGAAGTCATTCTTATTGATGTTAGAATTTGACGCTTTGGTCAGTGGTTCCTTCAAGCTGACTATTGTACCCCTTTCACATGACCCTATTTGTTTGACTTTCCTGTCCCAGACCTGTAGTCAGGAATTTCCTTAAAGAGCCCTGATACCTTCTAGGAGAGAAGAATGTTTGGAAAGAATAATCTGGTGGTTATTGCTTCTGGGTTGTCACTCATTTCTAAGTCTTTTCAAGAAAAGAGTTAGGAACTACATATTTAAGAAACAAAATATGAACTAATTCTGAGAGTTCCACTTAAAATTTAACATCATACAGTTTGAACTTTACTTTTTTCTCTTACACTGAAGGTTTTGTTCTGACCACATAAATACTTATTATATCCCCTGAGAGTTGAAAAATTACAATGGCAATATTACTACTAATAATAAAACCATGGAAGAAAGTTTATAATTTCTTTGCAGTAATTTTTGTTCTTAAAATATATTACCCTAAAGGTGTTCAGCTCAAATACTGGGTTCTGAAGCCACTCTCATTTCTTTTCAAAGGAATTATGTCATAATATGATATTCAGTTATATACATTCAATTCAGCTAGTTTCTCAATTCGAGGATTTTTCTTTTCTTTTTTCTTAATGTTATTTTTTGCCCACGTTTCTAGAGAGTGTTAATCTTTTACCTCTCAATTTTCATAGAAGCACTTTATAAAGTAGGGAAATTGACCTTCCTGTTATTTAGGTGTAAATATTTCTTCTCAGGTTCTCTTTTTTTTTTTGAGGACGATTAGCCCTGAGCTAACATCTGCTGCCAATCCTCCTCTTTTTGCTGAGGAAGACTGGCCCTGAGCTAACATCCGTGCCCATCTTCCTCTACTTTATACGTGGGATGCCTACCACAGCATGGCTTGCCAAGCCGTGCCATGTCCGCACCTGGGATACGAACCGGCAAACCCTGGGCCGCCCAGAAGCGGAACGTGCGAACTTAACCGCTGCGCCACCAGGCCGGCCACTCTTCTCAGTTTTTATATCTTTTTACTTTGCTTTTTCTTTTTAAACCATGTAAAAAAATTAGTTTTTACTTTTACGTAGTTGAATTAATTGCTTTTGGGTTTTGAAGTATAGTTAGGAAGATTTCTCCTTTTCCAAATTACAAAGAAACCCATAGAAGTTTCTTCTGGTACTTGAATGGTTGTACTTTTACATTTAAATTTCTAATACATTTGGAATTTCTCCTGGTATATGGTATGAGGTACAGGCCCAATTTTGTATTTTTCCAAATTTGGAAAAATCCATTCTACATCATTTATTTAAAAATCCATTCAAATAACTGATTTGAGATTTTCATCTTTATCATATCCTAACTTTCATATACCTTAGGGTCTCACTTTGGACTTTTTCATCTGTCCCATTGGGCTGTGTGGCTATCTGTGCGTCGATACCATCAACACGATCCTGTTTTAAGTATTTAGGCTTTAATGTCTTACTATCACTGGTGGGGCTTGCTCCCCTCTTCTCTCCCACCCAAGACTGCTCTTCTTTCCCAGGGTTTCCCAGCTATTCTTCCCTGTTTACTTCTCCACGTTAACCTTATAATCAACTTGTCTGGATCCAGAAAAGAAGAAAAGAAACCACTTTGTATTTGTTTAGGAATCATCTTAAATTTATAGATTAATTTAAGAAGAAGTGAGAGCTTTCAGTTTTATCTTCTAATCCAAGATTAGGACAGATACTTCCATTTGTTCAAGCCTATTTTTACACCTTTCAGGAGTGTTTAAAAGTTTTCTTCCTATAAGTTTTGCTCATTTCTTATTAACTTTATTCCAAAGAATTTTATAATAATTTGTTGCTACTGTAAATGGGATCTTCTAGTAAATCTTCTGATTGGATACCATTTGTACGTATGAAGGCTCCTGATTTCTCAGGCTATGTTTTAATCCACTTAAAAGCAAACAGTTTTCTTTAGCCCACTAAAAGCAAATAATGATTTTATTTTTCATACAATTTTGTTTGGTAGAATTAATAGCACTAAGTCTTTCCCAAAGAGTATGTTCCCACTGTGGAATTTAAGTGTGGATCATAAAGGAGGACAAAAACTCACCTTTGTGTATTCATCTTTGGCCTTGGTGAGCATTCGTAAGATATCGACTTCCTTGCCCTCTCCTGAATTGAGGATCATTGGGGAGACTCCTGCTCCAGCTCCCTGATGGGCTTTCAACTGTTCATATTGAGTTAGGCTAGAAAAATAGAGGGGGAAATCCACAAAGAAAAACCAATTCAACAGAAATGGTTTGTAAAACCATCCAATTCTCACCAGTTGTTTTTATCCTGTTATAATCATATTAGAAATAAGATTGCTTAGGAATTGAAAGAAGAAAAATGAGAGGGGAGGTCCTGAGTACACTGACTACAGATACGGTCTGGAGAAGGGCTGGGCAAATACCACCTGAAGGCCAAATCTGGCCCACCACCTGTTTTTGTAAAGAAGGTTACAAACACAGCAAGCTCATTTGTTTACGTATCGTTTATTGTTGCTTTCTCACACGAATGGCAGAGTTGAGTAGTTGTGACAGAGTCCACATGGCCTTGCAAAGCCTAAAATATTCACTATCTGGTCTTTTTCAGAAAAAGTCTGCCAACTTATTTAGAACATTTGAAATGACTCATTAATTACTGAAGAAACCCAATTTAGAGTTCTCAAACCCCAAGCAAACTGCATGGCAAATTGAGATTTCCCGCCTCGTTCCACAGTGCCTTGAAGTCAAAGCAAGGTTGACTCCAGAAACTCAAGGCCTGGAGTTCTCTGGCGGTTTAGAAACACAGTGAAGATTCCAGTCTAGAAGAGGGGGCATTAAAAACAGAGCAATAAAGAGTGTCATCTGCTTTCCTGCAAACAGGACTGAAGGGAGACCAGCTGCTCCTATACGCTGTGAGATGACACTGAGAAAAAGATTCTTCCTTTTGTGTGCTTTAACTTCAAGCTCAGATTCTTTCATAAATGCCACGAAGTTTATGGCAGAAGAGATCTGAGAATTCATTGAGAGACTGAATTCTAACTGAAGAAGGGCTCAGAGTCCACACAAATCAGGTGCTCACTGCCAGTCAGCAATCATGCCCCGCCCCAGCTGTTAAGAAATCCCTGCAGAACGCTCACGAGTTTAACACGGCCTCTTGGCTGAGCTACAGGGTATTTTTTAACCTATATGAAATCCTGCTATTATTTTCCATCGCACAGTTCACAATAACACAAAGGTTCTAGGAACTGGTTGTTATGGTGGTAAATACCAGTTTGAACACACTTAATCACCACCTGCAACTTGAGCTAGTAGCCTAAAATTAGCTATCACACACTAGATTTTCAGACATCAATCTTTATTTATAAAAAAGTGCTCCCCACATTTCATTTTTGGGGGTCACTTTTTAGTCATTTCCTTGCCCCAGGATTTAAAATAGGAAAAAGCGTTTTTTGCAGATGGAGCTGCTTTGTCAAATCTGTGTGGGCAGCAGCCATACTATGTGCTCAGCTGAGTCCAGTCACTGGCTGAGTACAGCACGGGCAGGAAACTCACCTCATTCTGAGGTTCTAAACCAGCCCCACAAACAGCAGGGAAATACCTGCCTCACAGGGAGCAGCCATGGGGCTCAAGAACTCATCAGAGAGTTGACCAACCGCTGAGGAGACAGCATGCTTATCCGGGCCCTCCTCTCAGGGCAATCAGGGAAGCCAAGAGTGGGAAAGTCACAGGAGTTTGTTTCCCAAAACGCAGAATGGGACAAATCACAAGATATCATGAGATTACAAGAAAGAGAAACTACAAGAAACAGTAACAAAAAAGAGAGAAGAGACTGTCTACTGATCACTAAACTAATATTAACTCAGCTATCTCCAAGGAGATTGAAAAGAAAGACTAAGTACTCACAGCCTTTGAGACACAGGAGGAAATTCTGTGTGCCTACGACCATGGATGGGTACGCAGTTAAAGGAAAGTGTTTAGGGTAGGAAGGAAATGAATGATCTTAGGGAATCTGGAGCAGCCTTTTAGAATGGCTCTGAAGGTTCTTTTTACTGATAGACATACTGATAACTTTTCAAAGAAAAGAAGTGCTAATTTACAAATGAGGAAGATACTAAGGAAAACTGCCCTCTGGAACAACTCTTATTACCGATATTTCATACATGCAGACAGAAAATGAGGTGAACCACTCTACATGATAAATCGTACCTACAATTTGTGAAAATGTAAAAAGTTGTTATTGGTGTCTATTTCTCATTTATAAAGCAAGAGTAATGCTTTCCCAACCTCTGCAAAGGGATTGCCGTAAGAGACACACTCTGTTACAACCGGAGTGCAGTCACACACGCAGGAGTATGAACAGAGGCACCAGGTCCTGAGAAGACTTAGCCTTCAGCACTTACTTTTTCATAAGCTCTGCAATTCTTTGGCATTCCTCCTTATCATAGAACCAAATTCCATAAATGGACACTGCAAAAAACACATCAAATTATGAGAATCTTCAGAACTACAAAATGGAAAGAAATTTCCTTACCATCTTGAAGGAAAATACATACCTGTTGAATAAATGAGGCCAATTACTGAAGGTAAAGCTTGAAAACCCAGCACTGGAATTCTTTCAGCCCAAACAGAACTCTGCAGTGTCTAATGCACACACACACATCCAATAAAGTA